>NW_028133769.1:0-37173 GCF_964662115.1 Mustela nivalis | reverse complement strand
AGGCCGCTGCCTTCGGCTCGGGTCATGATCTCAGGGTCCTGGGATCGAGTCCCGCGTCGGGCTCTCTGCTCAGTGGGGAGCCTGCTTCCCTCTCTCTCTCTCTCTGCCTGCCTCTCTGCCTACCTGTGATCTCTCTCTGTCAAATAAATAAATAAAATCTTAAAAAAAATGTTTTATGTATATTTGATAGCAAGAATTCAGAGAGAAGTCATACATTTTCTCCAGTTCCTTTGTAAAACAATACTGTATTTTCCATTGAAAATTAAATCAGAAAGAGAGAGACAAACCATAAGAGACTCTTAACTCTAGGAAACAAACTGAACATTGCTGGAGGGGAGGTAGGTGGGGGAATGGGGTAACTGGATGATGGACATTAAGGAGGGCACGTGATGTAATGAACACTGGGTGTTATATGCAACTAATGAATCACTGAACTCTATCTCTGAAACTAATAATACACTCTATGTTAATTCATTGAATTTAAATGAAATAAAATAAAAAAAAAAGAAAATTAATTCAGCAGGAAGAAAATGTCCTTCCTGTATCAGTTTTCTATTGCTGATGTCACAAATTTCCACATAGTTAATGGTTTAAAAAATTACAGTTTTGAGGTCAGAAGTCTGAAATGGGTCTCACTGGGCTAAAATTAAGGCATCAGCAGGGCTGTGTTTCTTCTGGAGGTTCTAGGGAAGAATCCTCTTCCTCACCTTTTTTTGCTTCTAGAGGCCACCTACACTGTCAGCTCTTGGCCGCTTCCTCCGTCTTGTTCTATCTATTATTGTGAATGGGGATATTAAAGTCCCCATTTGTTATTGTAAAACTGTCTTTTTCTTCCTTCAATTCTGTCAGTTTTTCTTCATATATTTCGATGGCCTGTCATTACATATGTATATATTTATAATTGTTATATCTTCTTGCTGTATTGAAACTTTTATTAATATATAACATCCTTCTTTATTTCTTGTAAAAAAATGTTTTGATATAAAGCCTGTTTTTTCTGATATTGATATAACTACCCCAATATCTTTTTGTTACTATTTGCACAGAATATCTTTTTTTCATCCTTTTACTTTTAATCTATTTGTGTCTTTATTATCTAAAATGGGTCTCTTGACAACATATAGTTGGAGCATGTGTTTTTATTAATTTTGCTTATCTCTTTTGATTGGAGAGTTTAATCCATTACATTTAAAGTAATTATTAATAAGGAGGGGATTTAGTGTTTTCATTTAGCTCTCTGTTTTCTGTATGCCTTATACATTTTTTTGTCCTTCATTTCTTACATTGCTATCTACTTTGTGTTTAGTTGATTTTTTATAATGAGATGTTTAAATTCCATTCTCATTTCCTTTTGTAGATATTTTATAGCTATTTTCCTTGTGGTTACCATGGGAATTATATTTAACATCCTAAAGTCATAACATCTAATTTGAATTTATAGCAGCTTAACTTCTTAATATATAAAAACTCTGCTTCTTTATATTTCCACTCCCATTCCTGTGTTCTTAATGTCACAAATTATATCTTTATATATTGTGTGTCCCAAACCATGAACTAGTAATTCCTTTAAGTGCATTACTCATATTATGGGAAAACAAGATTTAGAATTACCAAGTAAAGCTACAATAACACTAGTTTTAGACGAATAATTTTTTCTTCAAAGGTGCTAATCTCTTAAATCATATAGAAAACAAGAAGTGCAGGTACAAATCATGGTTGCAACAATACTGGCTTTTATAATCGCCCATGTATTTACCTTTACTGATATCATTAATTCTTTTTTAAAATTTTTTAAATTCTGAAAACATTGTATTTATTTATTTGAGAGAAAGAGAGGGAGCATGGGCTGGGGGGGTGGAGAGGGAGAGGGAGAAGAAAATTTCCCTTTGGGCTCCATCCCAGGACCCTGAGATCATGATCTGAACTGAAGGTGAACCGAGTGAGCCACCCAGGCATCCCTAAGAACTTTAATTCTTTTTCTGGTTTTGGGTTACTCTCTGGTGTCCTTTCCTCTCACTTTGAAGAAATTATTTGGGCATTTCATGCAAGGCAGGTCTACTGGTAAGGAACTTCCTTAGCTTTTGTTTATGTGGGAGTGTCTTAATTTCTTCCTCAGTTTTAAGGACAGTTTTGCCTGATGTAGGATTCTAGGTTGATAGTTGTTTTGTTTTTGGCACTTTGAATATATCAGCCCACTGTCCTCTGGTTTCCAAAGTCTCAAGAAGTCTGCTGATAATCTTCTTGAGGGTCCCTTGCATGCAATGATTTGATTCTCTTGCTGTTTTCGCGATCTCTTTGTCTTTGGCCTTTGTATATTTTATTTTAATGTGACTTGGTGTAAGTCTCTTTAAGTTCATCTTAGTTGAAGTTCATTGAGCTTCTTGGATGTTTATCCTCATATCTTTCATCAAATTTGGAAAGTTTTCAGTATTATTTCTTCAAATTTTCTTATTTTTCCCTTCTCTCTCCTTTTTGGATGCCCACGATGAGTACATTGATCCTCTTAATGATGTCTCATGGGTCTCCTCTGTTCACTTTTCTTGAATCTTTTTTCTTTCTCTTTCTCAAACTTAATAATTTCCATTGTCCTATTTTCAAGTTTGATGAATCCTTCTCTACCTGCTTACATTTGTCTTTTAATCCCTTTAGTGAATTTTTAATTTCAGCTGTTGTATGTTAAGCTCCAGAATGTCTTTCTGGTTTCTTTTCAAAGTTTTCCATCTTTTAATTGATATTTCCATTTTGTACATTCTTCATTTTCTGGACTCTTTCTACATCTTCCTTTAGTTCTTTGAGCATCTTGATGACAATTTTTTTAAAGTCTTCGCCTAGTATATCTGCCATTAGGCCTTTTTCAAGGGCAGTTTCTCTTGATTTTTTTCCTTTGAATGCACCATACATTTCTGTTTCTTCATATGCTTTATGACTTTTTGTTGAAAAATGGACATTTGAATCTAATAATACTGTTACTCTGGAAATTGAGTTCTCTCCTTCCCTCAGGGTTTGCTTTTTCTTTTTTTTTTTTAAAGATTTTATTTATTTATTTGACAAAGAGAGATCACAAGTAGGCAGAGAGTAGGCAGAAAGAAAGCAGGCTCCCTCCTGAGCAGAGACCCAATGCGAGGCTTGATCCCAGGATCCTGAGATCATGACCTGAGCCAAAGGCAGAGAGAGGCCTAACCCTTTGAGCCATCCAGGCACCCCAGGGTTTGCAGGTTTTTAAACAATTATTTTTTTTGTATTTGTTCTTTGGTGTTTTTTGTTTGTTTGTTTGTTTTATTATTGTAGGCTATCTCTCTGTGGAGGGGCAGCCTGAGGTGTAAATGTAAGATCCTCCCAGTTCTTTTCTGTGCTTTTCTACGGATGTATGTGTCATTTTCTTTTTTCCTATTCATGCAGCTATTTTTTCATGATTAAGTCCTTAATGTTTGGTTCCCAAAAGTAGAACAAGAGAAGAATAAAGAGGAATGAAAGACACTGACTTTTAAAACACCCTGGAGGTCACTTCAGCTGGAGGAAGAGGACATTGTAACAGAAGGGGGTAATATAACAATAATGGCTACCCACTTCTTTGTCTGTATCTCTGTGAACAGAAGCAACAATCAGCAGTTAGAGCACAAATCCCTGATATTTAAAAGATCTTATTCATTTTTGCCCACTCTTGTTCTCACATATTGTGTGCAAGCTGTTCTGCTTGTGACAGATTCTACTAGTAAAATTGTTGTCTAAAGATGGGGCAAGAGATTCCAGGTAGTTCTTATTTTGCCATCTTTCCCTATTTCTTTCTTCTTGACTGATATATATGTTTCCACTCCATGGATATGCCATGAATGTTTGATCTATCTTTTACTGATATTTAGGTTTCAAAGTGGCACCATTGGTTGCTTTCCTAACATCAATTTCCCCCTCTTTCTCCTAACATAATCCCAAATCTCTTCAGTTACTTATCTCCTTTACTACTCTGGAAGAGGATACTGATTAGTCTAAGCCCATTAGAACCTGGCTTTATCCTGGTGACAGTTATTAGTCCAGGAATGTAAATATAACCTACACTCATCAATCAGATTGAGAGTTAGGGCTTAGAGACCATGCTTGGGGGTGAGAGGCTACTCTCTGCCCTGTGTCCTTTCTTTCTCTTTTGGGTAGGCAGGAGGAAGCATGTGGCCATCTTGCAAGCATGAGAAGAATCAGCTGACCCAAGAAATGGCAGAGCTGAGGAAAGACCCCGATTCTCTCTTTCTCTCTCTCTTTTTTTTGTAAGACCCTGATTCTTGATGACATTTTTGAGTTACTCCTCATACCACCTCTCACCTCTGGATTTGCTTCTCACCTCTGGACTTGCAATTATGTAAGAAACCAACTTTCCTATTTTCTTAAATTAGTGAAATTAAAGTTTCTGAAACTTATGTATCCTAACTGATACAGGGTTGTTAGGAGGATTTAATCAATTCATACGTGTAAAGTACTTAGAATGGTGTTTAGTACACGGCATGCACTATATCAATGTTTGTTGAATAAATAAATAAAATAGGGATTTTTCTGTTGTCTTCAATTACAAGTAATAATACCATAAACCTCCAGAATAAATGCAGATTGAATGGCTAAAAAAAAAAAAAGGCTGGGTCAAAGGGTACGCATATTTTAAATAGAATGGGTATTGACAAACTGCACTCCAAAAACTTGCTGAATTTGCACGTCCACCAACAGTGATTAAGAAAGCTTATTTTCCTACCCTTCTACCAACAAGTCATATTATCAAGACTTTTATTCTTTGCTAATATGATAGATTAAAAGCGGCATGTTATTATTTTATGTTTGAATTTCCTTTGTTGTTGAGGGTATGCCTTTTTCATGTGCATTTGCAATCTGTATTTCCTTTTTAAAACCTTAGAAATTCTAGTTTTAAATAATCAGAACTAACCTATTTTCCACAGATTGATGACATACAAATTAAAAATTCTACATGTTAAAAGAAAATAAAACATCATCACTAAATACAGAAAGTAAAAAGCATCTCTAAACACACATTAAAATAGATACTATAAACATTTCCTTCAAAGCAATAAAAAAGATATAGTAAGCTTTAAAATAAGCAAAGAACAGGGGCACCTGGGTGGCTCAGTGGGTTAAGCCTCTACCTTTGGCTCTGGTCATGATCTTGGGGTCCTAGGATTGAGCCCCGCATCAGGCTCTCTGCTCAGCGGGGAGCCTGCTTCCCCCCTCTCACTCCCTGCCTTTCTGCCTACTTGTGATCTCTACCTGTCAAATAAATAAATAAAATTAAAAAAAAAAACAAAAAAAAATAAAATAGGCAAAGAACAAAGAATTTAAATAAGCAAATACTATATGGTGTGCTAGAACTCACTACAAAGTAAAAATTAGATAGCGTCATTCAGCTATCGCATTGACAAGGATTTTTTTTTCTTATAATAATTCTTAATGCTGCAAGGTTCAGGGTTGCAGAAACTCTCATACTCATTGGTAGAGCATGAACTGGTCCACTCTTAGGTAATATTTAAATTGTCTTTAACATGCGTATAACCTGAAGATTTTTAGGGAAGTAAAACCACTCTTGTGATCCATAAAAGTGGATACATGTCATTATACATTTGTCTAAACTCACTGAATGTCCAACACCAAGAGTAAATGTTAATGTAAGCCATGGACTTTGGTGATAATGATGTGTCAGTGTTGGTTCAGCATTTGTAACAAATGTTCCACTCTGATGCCAGGATATTGATAATGGGGAAGGTGGTGCATTTGCAGGGGGCAGGGGGGAATACGAGAAATCTGTACCTTCATCTCAAGTTGCTGTGATCCTAAACCTGCCCTAAAATTATTCTTTTAATAAGAAATTTTTTAAAATGTATATAACATGTTCCCTAATACAATCATTCTACTTCTGGAAATTTATTCTAAGTCATCAGAGATGCAAAAAATAATTTACGTATGCAGATGACTTATTGCACCATTACTTAGAACTGGAAAAGTACACCCTCAATGTTCAGTAATCTGGGAATGTTGAGTAAGTGGTGGTCTAGCTATATGATGGAATACTGTGTAGACATTAGAAATCATGAGCTATCATAAAACATTAAATCATAAAGGAAGTTGCTCATGATATGTTAAGGAAAAAAGATTACAAGGCAGTATTGGCAATATGATCTCAATTTTGTGTGTATGGGAAGGAGTATGCATGTGGTGTGGAGGGCATAAGCACCCACAGAGAAAAAGATTGGAAGTATGGACAAGAAATGTTAACCATGGCTATCTCTAGTTATACAGTTGCAATGATCTGTGTTTTCTTTTGTACTTTTCTGTATTGTTCACATTTTATTTTATAATTAGCATGTAGTACATCTTTTCCCACAAATAATAAAGCTATCCAAATTATTTTCTATTATATTAGTAATTTTTTATAAAACTTAGGATATACTAGTTTGCAACAAGCCAAAACAAGGCTAGAAAAATGCCATGCTGCCGAAGTTGGATATTAATTTTTTAAAAAGACATCTCAATTATTTGCATTAAAAGTACACTCCATACTGGCTTCTGCTATAAATCCTCATTTTGGAGATAGACACTATGCATTATTCTGATGGACTTAACACAGCTGAGGTTATTTTTAAATAGAAGAATAGTAGCAGCACTTAGTAGAGTCCAGACCAAAAATATATCTCCATTTTAAAGTTTTATTTTTCACAGCCACAAATGGTTAGTTGAGACTTATAATAAGAAGATTTTCCTGAGCTGGAAGCTACTGGGTTGTTTTTCAGAAACATGTAATTTGAAAATTAAAACGATCTTGTTCATTTTACTTTTGGTGGCAGTTGCAGAAATTAAATTGTTTAAGAGGAAAGTGTGTGAGTAAGCACCATGTCTTCTTTTTAATCCTATTGTAGTTTCTAAATTTACTTCTAATATACAAAGGAGCTGGAAATTAGCCTGATACTCAATGGGGCAGAAAACTTACTTATCTTGATGAAAAGAATAAAGATGCTGGGGAAGTTGCCTGATTTTACATTAAAAAATGACAGTAAGTTGCTTCGTGTACAAATTACCTAATTTGGACCTGTGCTCACTGCTGTTTGGGTTGACCCTTTTTAGTCAGGCTTTCCACTTTTCCTTGCATGTGGGCAAACTTGCCATTAGCCTACGTTTGGTGCTTCCTGAAAAATTACTGAGGCCCGAGTAGCCTTCCATAATTCTCTCCTTCAGAAATGATTATGTCTTCTATCATTATCTGTTTCCTTATGCTTCACTAACACACTCCACCATGGAACCACCTGTCAAACCTTTTTAAGTCATAGCTTCAGTTTCCAGTGGTTCTAACAAAAAGAGTCTTTCCTTAAAAACCCTTTTCCTTGGGGTTTGGGGATTCTCTAGATTTAACTGGGTCACCATTTTCACCAATAAGGTAATGTCATGGTTGTGTTTATGTTTCTAGGGAATAGTTCCGGTCTTTGTTGCTACTTTGCAACTAGAAAGAAAAGGTGAGTTGTTTATGTTTTAAAAGGTTCTCTATTGCTTAGTCCAGTTTCTTTCAGAAATGCTGAAAAAACTGAAACAATCTCCCTGAACACTTAAGAGGTGGGGATGGGTGGGTGGAGAGAGGGTTGGGGGTGGTTCCTCAGGGTTTAGGCATAACCGAATCATCTTCTCTTTTCTTCCCACACCTTCTTTCCAGAGGATCACGGAAGTTCCCTGGACAATAAGGACCATTTTTACACCACTGTGTTCCAAATGCATGTCTTTCCCCTAGACTTCTCCTCTGAAAGAGAGACTGACAGGTCCAGCTGCCAACTTCTCCGGACAGGCCCCATCCAACGCAGCCGCGGCCGTGTTGGAAGGAAGGCTGTGTAGGGCTGGGGCTCACTGTTCTTTACACACAAGGTGCTTCCTGGGAGTTGGGGAGGCAACGGAGAAGATTTTATTTACTCTTTTCATTTCATGGAGGAGGAATCTGAGACCAGAAAGGATTCAGGATTATGTCTGCTTGACATTTTCAGAGAAATTCCAGTTACATTTGTCTGAAACACTGCAAAATTAGCGTGTCTATATAATCTCTGATTTCCCTTCCGAAAGGAGCTCCCTGCTCCCTACCTTTTCCTACGACAGTAAATGGCTCCAAGATTCTCCCAATGACTTGAGCTGGAAACTAAGAATCCTGCTGGTTTCCTCACTTTCATTACTAATCCATCTGCCAGTCCTGTGGGGTCTCCTGGGCAAGCAGCTTGTGTTTGTCCATTTCTCTCTCTGGCCACCATCCATCCCTACCTTGTCCAGCCACTGCCATCTCCCCACATCACCACACAAGCTTCCTTTCATTCTTGCCTGATTCCAACCCATTTGCCGAAAAGCCACAAAGTGACTGTGTTAAAAGGCAACTCAGAACAATGACATCTTGAAGGCTCAGAGCACAAAGGTGATGGTGAGTGAAGAAGAGGGGGGCCCCGGAGGGGGTTGCTGGTGGGCGGACTATCGATGCTGCTGGGGTGCAGGGTTGCAGCAGGGCGGGGGCCGGGGCGGGGGGACAGGTGTGCATGAATTTGCTAGCTTTCCTGTGTCTGAAGCCATATGGTGCCAGAGAACACTGGGACAATTAGTGTTTCTTTCTCCGCTGCGGGCGCCCATGCCTGGCGCTGTTGATCATCATGCCTGCTTAGGATTCAGTCACCACCATGTCACCAGCTACTTACAAGAACCTAGACAGAACCCTGAGCCTCTGAAAGGGCTGGATGAAAGATGACGCAGGTTCCCTCCAGCTCTGTCTGCAGTCAGCCTGTGATCCAGGTAGGGCTGGGGCTCACTGTTCTTTACACACAAGACGCTTCCTGGCAGCCAGAACAATTGTGAATTAATGTCGTAATTTGGCTGTGGTCCTGGATGGCTTATTGCAAAATTTTTTTTTTTTTTGAGATTTGTTTATTTATTAGAGAGAGAGAGCACGAGAGGAGGGACAGAGGGAGAGGGAGAGAAGGCCTCGAGCAGACTCCCCGCTAAGCATGGAGCCCAACACGGGGCTTGATCTCACCACCATGAGATTAGGACCTAAACTGAAATCAAGAGCAGCCTGCTTAACTGGACTGTGCCACCCAGGCACCCCGCCCACAGCATACTTTTAAAGTAACAGTTTTTCTTGGACACACTCTCATCTTCCTTCTTTACTGCTCTTTTCCCTCCGGCCAGGTTCAGGGATCCTGGGGTGTTCAGGCTGCCGCTTCGCCATCAAGGACTTCCCTGATTTCTGACACTGCACCTGTGCCCTACATGGGCAAGAACTCATGCTGTACCCTCTTCTCCCCTGTTTCCATTAAACCTCTGACTCTTTGTCATGAAAAGGACCGGACTCTCCCATTTTATGGAGAGACTACAAACCAACCGACAACAACCCCTGCCCCTCTCCCCACAGGGGGATCTACAAGGCAAAGTACATCAGGAGGCAGGTGACAAAGCTTCAGGACGGGGAGAATGGAAGGGAAAGTGCTAACGGACTTGGCAGCCTCGAGGAGACAGACAGTGGCATCAGGAGCTGGTGATGTGTGACAGCGTCTGACTCAAAAAACGGAACAAAGCAAAAACGAAATGAGGAAAGTCTCAGGAATTGTAAGGGCCAGAGACTTTGGAAAATAGAGGTACAGGTGGAATGGACAGCAGAGCTGTCTGAAGATCTGTTTAGGGAACACTAAGCCCCACATACCCTCCGGGCTCCATGCTGCTGAGGGACTCCCTCTCCCCAGCCACAGCAGAAGAGCGAAGTTCGACTTGCAGCGAATCTGGACCAGACGATATCTGTCTGGCCTTCTGGACACCAGGCATAGCTGAACTCAGAGCTACAGCATGGAGAAAAGGGGGGTTAGAGGAAAGAATACATACTGATTAATAAAAACTAGGCTCCCGTATCATGCTTAGCGAAATAAGTCAAGCGGAGAAAGACAACTATCATATGATCTCCCTGATATGAGGAAGTGGTGATGCAACATGGGGGCTTAAGTGGGTAGGAGAAGAATCAATGAAATAAGATGGGATTGGGAGGGAGACAAACCATAAGTAACTCCTAATCTCACAAAACAAACTGAGGGTTGCTGGGGGGAGGGGTGTTGGGAGAAGGGGGTGGGATTATGGACATTGGGAAGGGTATGTGCTTTGGTGAGTGCTGTGAAATGTGTAAACCTGGCGATTCACAGACCTGTACCCCTGGGGATAAAAATATATGTTTATAAAAAATAAAAAATTTAAAACAACAACAACAACAACAACAACAACAACAAAAACTAGGCTCCCTTCCCTTACATGACTCCAGGGGTGTTCACAGCCGGACTCACACTTCCCAGTTCCCTCGGAGGAGAACCTAACCATACCAAGAAAAAAGACCCATCGATACCGGCCACAGGGGGGTGGGGAGGCTCAAATGCCGTGGCCAGCCCAACGCATTGTACAGCGAAGCCCAGTGGTCAAAAAATAACTCCCCTCCCCCCACAGAGCTCCTGATGAACTTTTTGAGTGTCTTGCCCCTAAAGAAGGCAGCCGAAGATCACCAGACCCCCTCAACATGAACGATGCAAACGAATAAGGAATAAGGAAGTCTGAGGAAACCGTGACCACACAGAAAACAGAGTAAAATTTTTTTAAAAATTATAGTTTCACAAAGCAAGAACAGTGAGTCCACCCCCGCCCCAAGCAGGAGATATTAAAACTCTGATAGAAGAAATGAAAAATTGAACAGAGGATCTGGGGTGATAAAATGATGATAAGTCTTCTAGAATGTAGAATAACAACAAAGGAAGCAATATAGGAAGAAAATGATGAGAAAATTGAACGATCATTTTAGGAGATACAGCAAGCAAATACTAGGTATTCCAGAAACGTAGGATAGCGAAAACGGGATGGCGGCGGGAGGGGGGGGGATGATCACACAAGTGTTTCAAGACTTATCAGAATTGAAAGATAAGTGTGTCCAGTTTGTTCTTTTTTTTTTTTTTTAAAGATTTTTATTTATTATTTATTTGACACAGAGAGATCACAAGTAGGCAGAGAGGCAGGCAGAGAGAGAGAGGAGGAAGCAGGCTCCCTGCTGAGCAGAGAGCCCGATGCGGGACTCGATCCCAGGACCCCGAGATCATGACCTGAGCCGAAGGCAGCGGCTTAACCCACTGAGCCACCCAGGCGCCCAAGTGTGTCCAGTTTGAAAGGGCTCATTGGATATTCAGCTCATTGTAGGGAACAAAGGTCCATCTGAAGGCACATGAGCATAACCTTTCAGAACATTAGGAAAAAGAATTGAGTCTTAAATTTTCCAAATTAAAAAAAAAAAAAAAAACAGGTAATAGAAAAAGGAGCAGGAATCGGAATGGCAAGAGACTTCCCAATAGCAACCGTGGATATTAGAAAAACAGTGGAATAATGCTTTTAAAATGTGGAGGGAAAATAAATCTCAACCTTGAATTCTATTATCTAGTCAGATTATTAATCAAGAATAAGGGTGGGGGAGAGAGATTCAAGATGTGCAAGGTTTCAATTTTCCCAGAAAGCTACTGGAAGACATCCTTCACCAAAATAAGGGTGTGAGCCCAAAGAAGGAAGCCACGGGGCTCAGGCAGCCAGTCTGTGACAGGAGAGGCACAGAGAGGCAGGTGACGGGGGGCACCCAGTTTAAAGTAAGACAAGGGGTGCTTCAAGAGGGAGGTCTTACAATAAAGGATGAAATTGATAGGATGGCCTGATGTATTTGAACATAGTGAGAGGAGATTATATAAATGATAGAGGATTTGAGGATAAATTAACAAGGGAAACTCAGACAAAAATCACAACAAAATAAGTTGCAAAAGAGAAATTTAGCCAGTGTACACATCTGAATCATTATATTCAATTATCATAAGAATGAAAGCCTTAATGTGTGCATGTGTGTGTTTATATATGTGTCTTTGTGGGTTGGGGTAAACAAGAGTTGTATCTTCATCTTCTATAACAGAAACCAATAAGTCCTATCTAAATTGAAAAAGAAAAATCAAGGGGGGCCTGGTCGGTTCAGTGGGTTAGAGCCTCTGCCTTCGGCTCAGGTCACGATCCCAGGGTCCTGGGATCAAGTCCTGCATCGGGCTCTTTGCTTACCCCCCACCCCCTGCCTGCCTCTCTGACTACTTGTGATCTCTGTCTGTCAAATAAATAAAATCTTTAAAAAAAAGAAAAGAAAAGAAAAATCAAGAAATCTCAGTACTCACAATTTATTTAGAAATATAGAAGGACTAAAGAAAAAGCTAAAAGAGGTTGCCTTCTAAGCAGTCAGAGAAGGCTGGAGAAGGAGACTTCTCCATTTTTGTTACAATACTGACTTTTTAAGAGTGCTTGTATACATAAAACTTTGCTTGGAGGGGAGGGAGAAAAGAAAGGAGGGAGGAGCAAAGGACCTGATAAATTAGTTCATATCAAGAGAATTATGATCCATAAGAGTTTAAAGCATCACCGTTCTCAAAAGCATGTGCATTTTAAAGGTGACAAGAAAATTCATTTACACTTTAACCCAAAGAAATGAATCAGGTGCCATAATGGGTAACTGGGGGATCTGTGTAAGAACCACATAATCTGAGATTCCCTGACACCTTGCAAATCACAAGTGGAAATGGCAGGAACATGGATAGCTAGATTAAAGAAGGGAAGTTACTCCAGAAGCCCAGAGAACTTTGCAGTAAATATTGCCTTGTTCCTCTCCTGATCTTGAGAGCCTGGCACAGAGCAGGTGAGGGGGAAATGGAGCCCAGCCAGAGCTTGGGGAGCTCAGGGAAGTACCAGGACACCAGAAAAGAGAACTGGGGTGCAAGACAGGAATAAAGTTGGAAACTATGTCTGCTTGCTTGTGTGTGTGTGTGTGTGTGTGTGTGTGTGAACTTAATTGCTGACACCGAATTTTCTAGGTGCAAGTGGAGAGATCCTGAGTCCTTTCCAACATCATGCATCTGTGCCAGGGGCATGGAAAAGTCAATGTGTACAGACTTTTGCACAAAGATGCTGCAGTGTTATTTATAATGTCAAGGAATAAGAAACAATTCTGGTTTACATAGTTTGTAGGGGTTTTTATATTCTTAGTAACAATGTGAATGTATGTCTGTGCATAACTGTCTGCGTTGAGCTGTTATTAAAATGATGCTAATGAAGAATTTGGTAAACGAGACACTATGTTACAATGTTAATGGGGAAATGAAACTGTATTATTATCACAACGCTTGCTTTAAAAATGTGTTAGAGGACAAAAAGAACCTGAAAGCAATACAATGAAATACTAACAGCAAAAGGAATATAAGTAATTTCTTTTCCTTTTTTAAATGCTCTTTTTCAAGTTTATATAATGAACATATACTGCTTTTTAGTGGGAAGGGTTAATAAATGTTTGCCTAGCAAAGCTCCTGAGGTTCCAATACGTTTCTATCATTGGAATCAGGTAACATACAACTCCTTCAAAGATATCCCAAGATTCTCAGTTCCTTCTAATATATTTAGCTTTCATTTCTAAACACCTATTGAATTTTGAAAAGTTAATAAAAAATTCAATCATCATAATATCTTCCTATCTACAGAGTTATTGTGGGTCTCAAGTTATTCTTCATATTCTCTACTAGACGTCTCAAGCTTATTCCAGGTGGATCAAGAAGTTACTATAGGGGAGCCTGAGTGCCTCAGTCAAGCATCTGCCTTCAGCTCAGGTCATGATTCTGGCATCCTGGGATTGAACTCTGCATCGGATTCCCTGCTCAGAGGGGAGTCTGCTTCTCCCTCTCTTCCCTGCTCACGTGCTCTCTCTCTCTCTCTTTCTCTCAAATAAATAATAAAAATTAAAAAAAGAACTTACTATACCGTTTTTAAAAGATATTATTTATTTATTTATTTGACAGACAGAGATCACAAGTAGGCAGAGAGTCAGCAGGGGTGGGGGGGAAGCAGGCTCCCTGCTGAGCAGAGAGCCCCATGTGGGGCTCGATCCCAGGACTCTAGGATCATGACTGGAGCCGAAGGCAGAGGCTTTAACCCACTGAGCCACCCAGGTGCCCCTACACTGTTCTTTTTAGATGATTTGCTAAAGATTTTTATGAGCTTTTCCCCCGGCTCCGTGGTGGTCATAATTAACAAACCCAGCTGTCATTCAAACCTGAATACATCAAACCCAAAGGGCACAGATCATGTTCGCAGACAGTGCTGTGCATGTCTCCCTGAAAGTGAGATAATGCCAGGCAAGAGGGAGGCCTATACATATTGCATTCCAAAGCACGACATTGACCTACACTGTTTGACAGAAACATTAAAACACAGAGAGATCTGACACGTTCTACTGAAATTTCTTTTCCCGAGGGTAGCCAGGCTTCGGGCCTTGAGAATTGTTGAAAAATTCTGAAATGTCTCCTATTTATTGTTACTGTTTCCTTGTCACACAGAAAAGACTACACGGCTTTTTCTCCTGGCCTCACCAGAAATTCTCTGTGCAGGGATGGGGAGAGATGAACCTGTTACTCTCAAGGCTTGACAGATCTCCCAGAGCTCAAGTTCTTGTCCTCCTCTATACCTGCTCTTTCCAGATTATTCACATTCCCCTACTCAGAAGGGTTCTACAAGCGCTTAAGGGGTGTTACGTGAAAGAATGGATTTCACTGATGAAAAACAAGGATTTGTCCCAGCCGTCTCTCAGCTGTGCCCTTATCGAGAAACGCTCCCTGCCATGCAACAGATCCCGCCCAGAATCACAAGATGGCGCTGTAGTTACAGCAAAGGTTTTGCTAAAGCCCGAAACACTGGTCCCTATTAGGGAATCTTCGGCGGGAGGCAAGCACTCGCCAGGCCTCTGCGGGGCGCTGTGGAGAGGGATGCTCGCTGCTCTGCATCCTGGGTCAGTTCTAAAGAGGTGGTGCCTTTTTCTTTTTTAATCTTTTATGATTTCTTAATTTGTTCCTCGGAACTTGAATGTGTCCAACAGGATCCCGACGCTCTATAAAAGCCCATCGGGTACAGCTTTTGTACACGACTCATCCGGGCGCCATATTTTTCTTAAAAATATTGTTTAAATGGGGAAAAAATATAAGCTGTGCTTAAAACAATCTTTGAACAAAGCTCACTTGGAACAATCTTTGTCCTACAAATCCCCCAAAAGACATTTCTCACTGCAATTTTTCAAAATGAGTCGGTTTCTGATATAAATAAGCAAGAAGAACACTGTTCTTCTGGCCCGATTCCGCTGCAAAGCACTTAAGCCAAGGTCTCAAGGGCACAGGCAATTTCTGGGGGCTCAGAGAGCTCTCCATTTTCGCTATGGAAAATAGTATTTTCCAGAGAAATCTAAGTGCGGAGCGAGGTAATAGAAGAGTCGCGTTTGTGTGGACTGTTCTTGGCAAAACGACCTTCTCCCTCAGTGGCCATAATGAGGTCTGACACATGTTCATTTGGTCCAGAAGAGGTAGGTGAACATGAAGCATGAACTCAGGGGCCTTCCAGACACGGCAGGTGGGTGGTCATCTCTTCAAGTGGGGGTGACATGAGAGCTTCTGCCAGCTTGGGGCCAGAGGCCGGGTCAGCATTTCCCTGCTCCTCAGGCTATTTCTGAGGAATTATCTACATACCCCATTCAAAAAAAATCTCTGCTCACAGTATCTGTCATTTAACGTTCTTTTTTCTTGCCTATGCCTCTTGTGTCCTGCGGCTCCTACGTACGCTCTATCTAAAAACCCTAACTCACCTGAGTGAGCTCAAAGTCATCCCCCAGTGATTGTCCAGCTCCCCAGTCTCCCTATGTCCTAAACGCCAGTGACCCAAGTCTTGATTCCATGTCAGCTACCCACATCTGGGACCTTTCTAACTATTGCCAGGTGGCTCCGTTCCTAATGATCTTAAACTCCATTCTTTCTTCCTAGGTCCTCTAAGCCAATGGTTGGCAAACTTTAGGGTCATTTAGAATCTCCCAGAGGAAGACTTGAAACCCAGAACGCTGGGCCCCAACCCCAAAGGTTCTGATTCAGCAGGTCTGGGGTGGAGTCCATGAATATGCATTTCTGAGAAATAGCCAGGTGATACTGATTGTCCTGATGCTGCCCTGCCAGGCCACACCTGAAAATCCCTGCTTTGAGGGCTCTAGGCCCCGCCTGCATATTGGAATCATCTGGGGAGCTCTGTAAGCCCCCCCCCCCCCAGGCTAATTAAACTAGAATCTTCAGAGACAGGGCATTCTTGTGTTTTTAAAATCTCTCCATCTCATTCCCAGGTGACGTCAGGATGGAGATGGACTGCTCTGAGCATCTCGACCCCACGTCTGTCTCCTGAGTGCTTGCCTTGCCCAGCAAAATTGCAGCCTAGATCAGTTCCACCCTCTGCTGTTTCCACTTCTAAACTGGGGCTGCTGAGCACACGCATTCCCGCGGATTCGGTCCATTACAAGTGTAGAGTTTCCAGTCTCCATTGGGTACTCAAGGCTGCTCAGCAGTCCTTTGATGGGTCCCCTGTCAGCTCTCTCTCCCAAGCTCCACAACAGCACTTTCTTCTCCAGGCTCTTCAAGCCCTCCACCTCAGCTGCTCGCGTCCACCAGGCAGCGGAAGCTCGGAGCCTCCGTTGTCCCATCTGTCAAAAGGCAGTAATATCTGCCCAGTGGAGGATGTTCTCAGGATTAGAGACAGTGGCACGGTGCCAGGCTTACAAGGAACCCACCAATGATAGACTTATTGTCAGGTTATGGTGGTTGATGCTTCCTCTTAGAAGATGGTCCATCACCACCTGTGTAAAATGGCCACAGACCCTTCAGTTTCCTGCCTGCCTACTTCCAAAATTTTATTGTCTCAGTGTCGTCATCTCCTCTTGTCCTTCCTGCCTAGGTCAATTAAATAAGAAATTTTAGCCTTCTGGAAAGATCCAGAAGTGGAAAAGGGCCTCTCTGCCTTTGTCTCCACCTCCTCACTCACTCGCACCCAGTGGGTGAGTTAGGGAGAAGGCGTGAGTCCACAGTCCATGCCCATTTCGTTCTCTCTCTGGAGTGGCCATTGCTGGGAAGACATATCTCCTCCTTGGCCACACAGAGGAAACAGCTCTCTCCGGCCCAGGATGCTGTGTTCTGCCACTTGTCCTGTGTGCTGAATGACATAGGGCCTCTTGAGTGTGTGCTGGGAGGGTGGAGAGCCCGGTGGAAGGAAAGGCCTGGCCCCAAGAGAAACCAAGCTCTCGTAGCCTATTAAATCAGGTGTGAGTCTGCGGCGTCCCTTGCTCAGTTGGTTGCAGATAGAGAGGCGAGGAACACAGGGCGTGATGATCTTCCACAGACCCCGGCCAAAGTCACTTTTCCCAGTATCCTTCCAAGGCTCATTTGTCCATCTGGGCCCCGGAGACCTGTACCCTCTCCCTTCCCCAGGGCAAAGTTCTATCAGTCATCCCTTCTCCCCAGATGCCTGGGTGGCTCAGTCGGTTGAGCGTCTGCCTTCGGCTCAGGTCATGATCCCAGCGTTCCGGGACGGAGCCTCACATCCGGCTCCCTGCTCAGCGGGGGAGCTTCCCCTTCCTCGTGCTCAATCTCTCTCTGTCAAATAAATAAAATCATCCCTTTTCCCAAAAGCTTCTTCATCCTCTCCTTCTCAATAGGTTCTCTTTCTAGAACATTCATATTTAGATTGCTTCCTATTATTTATTTAAATAATTTATTTTCTCTATTTATAAAATAGTTAAAAATACACATTTTTCTATGAATAGAAATATAAGTAAGTATACATATATGATGGATGTCTTTTCCCTCTGAGGGGAAAAAAAAAACCAACCCAACAAAACCACTCCTTTACCAGGGTGTCTGTCTTCCCAGCTCCCAGCCTGCCTAGATGCACCCGCATCTCCCCTTGTCCGCCCCACGTGCTCACCTCCCGTCTGTCCCTTCCCCTCCTCAGCCCATACCCTGCCTGCCGCCCCAACCATCCCGCTGAAGGTGTTCTCGCGAAGGCCACCACCGGCTCCCTGGTGGCTAAATTCGGTGCTTGTTTTCCAGTCCTTACATCACCTATTGGGTTTAAAGCTCTTGACCCTGTTGACCAAGTCGATTTGCTTAGAAGAGTCAACTCGGTTTAGTCCCTTCTCTGGTTTTTCTTTTGAGAACTGCTTGAGATCTTTCTGACCTTTTTGAAGCCCCCCTTCCCTCTTGCTGCCCCCTAAGAGGTGGTGTCCCCTCCTTCTCCCACCCTGCACCCTTTCCTCCCTGGAGCGCAGCCACTCTGTGGCCTGAAACCACCGACGGGGACCTTCTCTGCTTTCCTTTCCAGAAATTTCTCTGGAGCACCAGGACAGCACCTTTTGCTGCTTTGGGCCACCATGCCCAGATGTCCCCCAGGCACTTCAACTGACCTTGTGGTCTTCAGCCCTTACCTTTCCTGCGGTCCCACCATCAATGCCAGTGAGGGAGGAAATGCTTTGGTGTACCCAGCGTAGGTAGGAAGGGGCCTGAGAGGTTACATGACCTTCCATGTGACTGTCTGGAGAGCCTTCATACCCCAGGAAACAGGACCCTCTTGGCACACCCAGACACCAAGCTGTTTGCACCTGCCCTGCTTTGCTCATGTGGTTGACTCTGCCCAGCCCGGCCTTTTCCAGGGAGTCTGAAGACTCAGTTTACTATCATTTCCTCTCTGAAGGCTCTCAGCGCCCCATCGTGGCTGGGCTGGATGCTCTCTTATGTTTTCCCCTGATGCCAGGTGTGTGGGTTTAGCATGTCTCTTTAACTGTTATATTGTGTGCTTCCTCCTCTTTCTCTTGCCCGTAGAGGTTGGGGGGGTTCCCTTGAGCTCCCAAGGGATTCTGAATCCCCACTGTCCAATACGGAGCTTAGTACTGGTAGGGGCTCGACAAATGTTTGGTCTCACAAATGGTCAGGCTTCACTCAGAGGGTCAGAAGGCCAGATGGGAGTATTGGTAACCAAGGCTCTGCAACTTTGTGGTTGGGTAACCTTGGTTTTCATTTCTGTATCCATAAAACGAGATGGTAAATTTTTTTTTAAAGAGTTTTTTTTTTTAAGATTTTTATTTATTTATTTATTTATTGGACAGAGAGATCATAAGTAGGCAGAGAGGCAGGCAGAGAGAGAGGAGGAAGCAGGCTCTCCGCTGAGCAGAGAGCCCGATGAGGGGCTCCATCCCAGCACTCTGGGATCATGACCTGAGCCAAAGGCAGAGGCTTAACCCACTGAGCCACCCAGGCACCCCATGAGATGGTAATTTTAACTGAGTTACTGTTTGCCCCATGATTGCCTAGTGGCTAGCACTCAGTAAGCCCTGTTGTTGGTGGAGGTGTAATTTAAATTCTGTGACTGAGGGTCTGTTTATCAAGCCATTATGGGGAAGGTGGGAGGGGGAAGGGCTTTGCTGCATATCAGAGTGAGAAGGGAAGAGGAAGAAGACGAAGGGACAGGGAGACAGCTGCTGTATAAGGGGAATGTTGGGAAAATGGATAACACCTTTGTTCAGTCAAGAAAAGCAAAACCTTCCATTTCTTCTTCCCAATGCCACATTGGGGCACATGCCTCTGTGTGTGTGCATGTGTGTGTGTGTGTGTGTGTGTGTGTGTGTGTACCTGTGTGTGTGCATGGCACAGCTTGTACCCTGGGCTTTTTGGTATTGGAGGTTTGAGCATGAGTCAGTAAGAAGATATATCTTATTATTTAACTACTTTAAATCCCAATTCCTCACTTATTAGTCAGGGAATATAACGCTTGTTTTAGAGATACCACAGAACTAAATTGTGTTTTTAAAGATTTTTTTCAGCCTCTTTTTGAAAGGTGTTCCGTAAGGATAGAGCGTTACAGGGAGGGGATCTTGAGTCAGGTCTATCAGCCTCAAACTAGGCATCTTGTTGAATTTTTTAAAATAGGGTTTTCATTCTCTTTCCCACAGGCTATCAAAGATGCTGGGGGAAGGCTAAAATACAATAAACCATGATAAAAATAAATGGAAACTGAGTCAAAATGGAAGCAAATGATAAGAAGTCATACCTATGAAATAGATCAGACAGAAGCAAATGTGGAAGTTATTTTACTTCATGTAGTCATCATTTTGTGAATTATTTTTTCAGATTAAAAACATCCCCAGTCTAACAACAATAAAAAAGTCAACATTGTTTTCTCTCTTAGCTTTGCTAGACTATCTTTCAAAATACTCTGGCTGTTAGATTTGAGGCGTGTAGTATGGACATAACAGAAGATGTACTAGACCCATTTCCCTTTGCTTAATAGGACAGTTATATTGACACATCAAGTTCTACTACCTTCTTCATGAGGCCAGAACACAGACAGGGCATCCCCAGCCTTCCTTAATGATGGCTTGTCTTATCTCACCTAGACACATAGGATTTAAGAAGCCACATGCCTCACTCCTACCAGTAACCACCTCTGAGGGTTTCTTACATGTGACCAAGTCTTGAACTCCGTTGGCTCACCTTTTCAATCACCCATACTCAATAAAAGCGTAACACACTGTTTCTAACTCCTTAGCATCAGGAGGACATTGATGGTTATCTTGGCTTCCTTCTTTGGTCATCAGTGCCAACCTTGCCATTAAGGAAAGGAAGATGGCAGGTGGGAGTGTATGGAGAAAAGGGACTTCAGTGAACAGCAAAAGGTTGCAAGAAAATGAAAGGGGAGGGGAGTTTAGACAGAAATTCTACTTTGCCTTGGGAGTTGCAATTAGCCCCAGGCGAGCTGGTGTGGTTGACTAGAGCCAAGTGCCTTGACCCAGAATTGGATCCCCCATTTGTAGGTGTGTCCCATGAGAAGACCCTGGGGCATCACAGGGCTTGGCTATCATTAACAGTGTTCATCAACAGTAAACTTACTATCTAGGCTCATGGGTCAATCCAGAGAGGCATTCACTATTCACCTATGTATTCATTTATTCATCAACATTCTTGAGTACCACATCAGAGGAACCATCTAGAGAAACATCACATCAAATCAAATCGAAACTCATCGGCTCTTCTGATAAATCCAGATATATTCTTTCCTGGAGCCTTTAGTTTTTCTCCCCTGTTGCTATGGCTCTTGCCCTCAAAAGACTCAACCTGGTTTTCCAAGATGATGACAGTGGGGTTGAAGATGCAAATTATCAAAACTAGGTTACTCTAGCTGACTAACTTGCATATTTGAAGATATAATATCACTGCCTCCAGTCTCTGATTAGCTTAATGAATCCAGTCTTCTGATGACTCGGAAGGAAATGTATTCCTAAGTACAAAGGATGGTCAGGTTTTCATTACTTTCTGGAAACGGGGGGTGGGGGGCTGCCCACTGAGGAAGGCTACATCTGCTGAAGAATTCACCAAAGAAGAAAAGGGGGTCTAAAAGGTTTAAATGGCCTGATACCATTTTTGTTACCCAGAGTGTTAGAAAAAAATTCAATATATAGCCTCATCTTCAAAATACATGCCTCCAAATATACCAGCTCATTCCTGCTCCTTCTTAGAAGGGTCCCTGACCAGCAAGTAACTGGCCCTGGCCTCTTTCTCTTCTACTTATTCCCCCGCTAAAATAGAGCCATCTGGACGTATTTGAACAAACCCGAAGTACAAATACCATTTATCCTAAAATGAAGGCCAGTTTCTTAATTTTCTATATAGAGGACTGTGCGATTTTTTTTTTATCAGTAAAAAGGTCATTTTTAACACAAAACACTGAATAAAAAAATTTCCTGGGATGCCTGGGTGGCTCAGTCAGGTAAGTGTCTGCCTTGGACTCAGGTCGTGATCTTGGAGTCCCGGGATCAAGTCACATGCCTGGCTCCCTGCTCTGCGGAGGAGTCTGCCTCTGCTTCTGCCCCTCCCCCGACTCATACTCCTTCTCTCTCTGTCTCTCTCTCAAATAAATAAATAAAATCTTCTTTTTTAATTTATAAAGATTATTCTTTTATTTATTTGAGACCGAGAGAGAGAATGAGAGAGAGAGAGTGCGCACATGATGGGGGAGGGTCAGAGGGAGAAGCAGACTCCCCGCTGAGCAGGATCCTGATGCAGGACTCCATCCTGGGACTCCAGGATCATGACCTGAGCCGAAGGCAGTCACTTAACCCATTGAACCACCCAGTCGCCCCAGTAAATAAAACCTGTTTTAAAAATTTCCTGGTATCCCAAAGCAGACCAGACACAATAACTCTGCTTAGGAACATGAATATCCCCTTCAAGACTTTTACAATGAGCTCCTCCATCTTGTCACCCAGCAGCACCTGACGGAACAGTGGGGGTTTCTGTGCTGGGAAAGCTGCATCAGAGCGGCTGACCCCTGGGAGACAAAGGGAGGAGAGGGGCATGGACACAGTGTGTCGGAAGAGGGCATCAGCTGAGCAGAGACCAGCCCAAGTTTTTATAAAAGGGCACATTATAGTTGATCAGTCAGAGAATCAGTGGTCGCTGAGCTTCCTAAGACTTCAAAGCAGGCAGTGACTCATTTGGTCCTTCGGTTCTGCTCCTGAGAACTCTCCAGCTGCCAGTCTTGGTCATGGGAAGTACCCACGTGGTCCCCTTGGAGATGGGAGACTTCCCAAGCTTGGCCATTCCTGGGAGATGGCACAGATCCACTGGAATAGTGGTATTTTTCCATCTGGGGAGAACAGGGTGCTGGAAAATCACGTGGAAGAGGGTGGGCCCCTTCATGCACAGAGACTAATGGGTTTCCCTTAGTAATGTGCTGGCCACAGGACTACATGCTTAACATGCATTTTCTCACTTCACCCCCCCTGCAAACCTGTGGAGGCAGCGTCATTACCTAGATTCACGGAGAAGCTAAGTGGCTGAATCAGGGTTGTGCTGCAAACTGGTCCATAGAAATACACCACAGAGTCAGATAACCCTGGTGCCCAGCTTCTGCGGGTTTCCATGCACAATATGCTCTTTCTGGCCAGTTTCAAGGTACCCTTCGCCACCAGCTCACAGAATTCATGCATATTTAACTGTCAGCTCTCCCAAGCTTTCAGAGCTGACTCCAGCATCATTCTCCCCGAACCGCCCCCCATCCCGGGCTGTCCTTTACATAAGTAAACATGGGGTCAGTGAGGGTGAGGCCAGTACTTGGAGTAGTTCCTCACTGGATGTAGGAGAGAAGAGTTAATGAATCACTAATTCATACAACAAACATTTATTGTTTCTGCAGGTTCATCTGAGAACCAAGGCCAACAGGATTTTATTTCTAGTAAAAGGATTTTGTCTTATGCTAGAGTGATAGATTTTGGGGCCTCGCGGAGGGGACCCTGTGGCCAGCTATGTGGCAGACAGCCACTGAGCATGGGGAACAGAGGAAACCCACTAAGAAGCCCTTACTCCGTGCTCCGTGCCTTTATTACCTGCCACCTTACCGTCCGTGTGTTCATTTCCTCGTCATCTTGTTAGTGTCATCCTCCAAGCATCGACGGCTTAGACCTCTGTCTGATCCTAAGTTCCTCAACAGGACTCAGACAGTCAAGCCACTGAGTCCCAGCTCAGCATCTAGCAGAAAGCATGGGCTCAAAAACCAGTTATGGCCCCCATCAAACTAAGTATACTCATTTCGATCAGTGCATTTCCAGACACTAAGGTTTTGTGCAGGGCTCAATTTTTCAGCTAAGAAGCATCGTGCACAGAAAAACCTGTCTCCGTCCTGATTAGAGGCAGGTCACGGTGTGCTGTGAGAACAACGACCATAAGAGAGATAGGGTTGAAGTGACCTGACCAGTGTTGGCAAGTCCTGTGTCCAGCCTAGCTTCTGGAACTCAGAGGTCCTTCCCTGGGAGCTACCCAGCAGAACAACAGTCAGTCCCCAGATCAGAGTCCAAATACAGCCATCCCCCCTTATCTGCGGTGTGTGTGGGGGGCACCTCCAAGACTCCCAGTGGATGCCTGAAACTGCAGAGTGTACAGATCCCCTGTATGCCAGGTTTTTCCCTAGACATATGTTTCTGTGATGAAGTTTACTTTATAAATTAGGTGCAGTAAGACATTGACAATGATAATAATAACAGAACAATTACAGCCATACATTATAATAAAAGTTGCGTGAATTGTGGTCTTTCTTTCTTTTATTTTTTCTTTAAAGATTTTATTTATTTGACAGAGATCACAAGTAGGCAGAGAGACAGAGAAAGAGAAAGGGAAGCAGGCTCCCCACTGAGCAGAGAGCCCAATGCAGGGCTCGATCCCATGATCCTGGGATCATGACCTGAGCCAAAGGCAGAAACTTTAACCCAAGGAGCCACCCAAGGGCCCCTGTGGTCTCTCTTTCAAAATATCTTACATTGTAAGTACATTGTATTGTACTCACCCTGCTTCCTGTGGTATTGTGAGTTGATAAAATGCCTACACGCTGGGATGAAGGGAGGGGAATGACATGGGCACGGGACATCGTGCTAGGCTACTCCTGACCTCCCAATGATCTGTCAGGAGGATCCTCTGCTCCTGGCCGGAGGTTGGTTGTGAGGAACCACAACATAGAAAGCAACACCACGGGTAAAGGAGGACTACGGTACCCCTCATCACAGCGGTGGAGAGCAGCGTTCTGGAACACGTTAGAAGGCTGGTATAATGAGGACCAGGAAGCGAAGGGGGAGAGCAGAGCTCCCCAGATCCTCTGCCAACTGCTGGTTCTAATGAGCTTGGTGTCAAGGTAGGTGGCCGCTGTTACAAAACACAAGTGTCTGCAGCTGGTCTCCATAGAGATCATGGCAGGAGTTCTGCTCCCAGGTGGGAAGACAGCCCAGGGAAAGGGATGCGAACCTCGACGTCGACTTAAGCCCTGTCATCCCTTGGTGTCTGCCGCAGAGCCCAGGTGACATATTGTGGCGTTGATGTCTTCTGTATCTTGTCACAGGATATCACATTCCTTCTTCTCAGATGACAAGGCTGGACCCACTTTGCTCTGGTACAACTTCCAGAGTGGTGGTCAAAAGCACAGAGCCTAGCACATGCAAGCCAAAGGCTTTGTCTCCTGGGGAAAACCTTGGGAAAAAGTCAGTGGAGCCCACACCTCCGGTGGGCTGTATTGCCAGGTAAAAGCGGCAGAACTTCAGGATAGAACCTGGCCACAGATGCCGCAGTGTTTTTTTCCCCCCCGGGTAGTTGATTTGGCTCATTACCCAGCAGACAGAGATGTGAGATAGATAAGATTGAGCTTTGCATTCACACTGAGCATCATGGGAATTCAACAAATAGGATGGAGAAAGTGGTTTGGGTGACTCTTTTTTGAGGAAAGATTCAGGGCAAAGCAGAGCATTTTTCCCCTCCTCTTTGCTTGATTTACTGTTGTTAGCCTTGATTCCAACAGAGAACTAGGCTGGATACGAAGATACG
Organism: Mustela nivalis; assembly: GCF_964662115.1. Lineage (NCBI taxonomy): Eukaryota > Metazoa > Chordata > Mammalia > Carnivora > Mustelidae > Mustela > Mustela nivalis. The sequence goes on along the minus strand of NW_028133769.1, from coordinate 11,875 downwards.
GCAAGTCTGGTAGCAAGGAAAACACAGCTGTGATTCCGTCATGTATCATGATTGTGGCCCACTATCAGGCTCCGTATCCTGCCTGCCTCTTTCAGGGACAGCCAGGTGGGCATTTTCTTCTAGAAGCTTCTCGTCCTTTCTGGGGACGCCTCAGGCTGTCTGTCCAAGCCTTTGCTATTCCTTCTTTCCTTTTGTCAGTGTTTGGATCTCCCAGGGAGACAAATCACCAGGGTCTTGTCTCCCATCTGTTGGATCCCCTCGCCTTTGAACTAGAAAGGAAAAGTTCGCTGAAGGACTTGTCACCCGCTCCTCCCACAATCTGGACTCACTCTAATGACATTAACGGCCACACAACCAGCTGCTGCGAGGTGAATCGTTTCGGAGAGTAAATTGTAACTGTGCTCCCTGACACTGGTTCCCAAGCTCAAAGCTTTGCCTCCGGTGCCTGCGAATGGAAAGCTGCATGCCAGACCAGTGCCTATCCTTTTCCCCACCCGGTTCCGTGGCCCCGCGTTCCTAATGTGCACTCTGGGCAGATAACTGCCCTGTTATTGAGAAGAGGCTATTCCAGCGATAATGCTAATATCAAGTATGCTGGGAGGAACCGTTTAGTTGCTTCCCCGCAGGGGTTCTGTTCACCTGCTGCTCTATTTTACAGTCCACTTCCATCCTATTGCAATCGATAGACACATCAGCATGTTCTGCTGCAAGCAGGCACATCGGCAATCCGGGAGGTGGGCTCCCAGAGGTCCCCGGCATGGCGCATTAGGCAGTGGGCCAGCAGGTTCAGATCCGAGAAAGCTCTCCGTCTCATTACCTTCTCCCTGTACAGCAAAAAGCATGGTCATCTAGGTCGTAGCAATCAGGGCAGAATTGCTTGCAATCGTGATGGCAGATGCACCAGATTTCCGAGGCTTTAGACAATGTGGTTCCGTGAACTGTTGAGTTTTAGTGCGGAGCTGATGCGGGGATGGGAAGTGGATTTACTCAGCACAGAGGTTTTGGGTCTTGCTACCGTCTTCTGAAGGGACAGCGGAGAAATGCTTCTGGGTGTCAGCCCTAGATCATCAACAATCCCAGGGAAGCTCTTGGCTTCACAGCAAAACATGACTTGTTGCAAAAAAAAAAAAAAAAAAAAAGCTGTAAAACACATTTTGCTCTGCTAGGAATCCTAGGAGGGGCTTTAGGAGTCAAATAGGATCTGAGAGCCAAGAAATCCTTTTATCTGTGCAGTGAATACACGGGACCTGAGGCTAAGGCTGAAAGGCCCATGGTGTCTGGGCATATGTGGATGGATAAGGGATAAATTATTTCACGAGGCTACTATTGATCCTGCCGTCGATCTCATTTTCAGGGGATCATTCATATTCTTAACTGAAAGAAAGCCAGGGAACTGAGGGAGCAGAGGACAGGCTTACTATTCAAGAGCACAGTATTTGATTTCTGTGGGCCGTTGAGTTGACACATTGAGTGAGACGCTGCTAAATGCCAACCACGGTGCTGTGCCTGACACCAGTCTTCGAAGCCTCCTGGCTGATGGGAAGTGCAGACAGACCTTGAAACACAGTTTCACCATGCTGAGAAATGGGATGGCAGTATACCATCCGCCCTCATCCCATTGTGGGGGCTAGAGAGAGCCTTCTGGGTGGAACGAGTCCTGAGCTGAGGCTTGGTCTTTATCCACAAAGATTCCGGGCGCAGGCTGGGAGGATTGTTTTCTGGGAGGGTGTGACCCAGCTGGCCTCATGGCGCCTCCTACTGGTGGCAGAGACTCAACATCACCTCTGGTTTACAGGAGTGGTGGAACCAGAAGTGGAGGCTTCTTGAAATGGACTTTGATCCTCTGGGATCTAGGGCCTAGGGGCTGGGTGGGAGATGTCTGGAGACATCTGCAGGGGGTTAAGTGAACACATCTAGATGAGACCTGCACTGTGCCACCAAGAGCCTGTCTTCTTCCTGAGAGGAGCTTCCCACCTTGGGGCTCTAAGAGAACCATGGAGAGCCTGAAGGGCCCCCGTGCAGGGCATTAGAGGCAGTTTGCCTTGGAGCTTTTGTAAAATATGCGGGTATTCCCAGTCCTCCCTCCTCTGCCTTTCTGGCCTCAGGCTGGGCCATGTGCGGGTTGCAGGAGTAGGGTCTGAGCGCCCTATGTGTGACAGGGCCGGCAGGAGAGACGCCCCTCCTCACGGGACCTGGTCTAGGTTCCCATTCCTTCTGTCTTCTCTCCGGAAGGCTTTCCTGCTAGAGACGGCTTCTGGGGTGTAAATCTCACCTCAGAAGGCCTCCGGAAAGGGCCCGGGTGAAGGGCTGGCAATGTATGAGTCCAGAACTGACTCATGGCACAGGGCGGCCAAGCCCAGCTGAATTATCGAGTAGCTGGAACTCCACCGGCTGGCTTTCCATCTGATGGCCGGCGTCCTCCATTCTTCCGCTGTACTCCTTCTTTTTGTCTGGGGGTCGCCATGTTGGTGCCCGTTTGTCCTTCTTGGAGGGCCCAGTTCTCTTCAGGTTTGTGCCCCTCCAGCCGGCAGGCCACGGGCTTCAGGGAAAGCTCCCTGGATGTCCAAGGGGCAGGCGAGGAACCCAGACATAGGCGCTGGTTCAGGAATGGCCGCACACGACTCCAAGGGAAGTTTTCTAGGGCCCCTGAACAGGAGAATTGTCCTTGCTCTCAAGAGTGCGCCACCGGGGGATGTTCATTCCTCCTGGGGAGCGGGCAGAGCCGCAGAGGCCCGAGCTGGCTGGAGCACCCCGGCTGCTTAGGTACTGGTGAGGCCGAGGGCGGCAGGAAGGCAAACCAGGCGGACCCCACAGGTGGAGCGAAGCCAGAGCCCCCATCAGCCGCACTTTCCCCCAAGCGAACCAATCAATCCGATCTCAGATGTGGTTTAAGCTGGTTCCAGCGAGCTTCTGTTTTTGAATCCCCAAAGCATTCTAACAAAAGTCCTCTTTGTCTCATTGAACCTTCTAGACCTTCATTTAAGGTGTCACTGCCCTGACTTACCTGAACCAGCCTGGCCTTCCCCAGGCACCCTCCACACAGGGCCAGAGGGAGGTGCCATCGCACGACCCCGCCCCCCTTTCCCCTTCCCCTACCCCCGAGAGTGTTGGCCTCCCCCACCCCGGTTTGTTCCCCACCTCCTAAGCCATCTGCCATGGACCGGCTCCGCCCAACCCCCCATCCCACCCCCAGGAGTCCCTACGCTGGAAGACTTTGGAATGAACACAGTCAGCACGTTCCTCCACTGGTCTTCCTGGAATGGCTTCCCTGGTCCGCACTTTGTGGAGGGGGACCAGCCCTCCCTGCTTTCCCTGCTTGACAGTGCGGCCTCAGCAAGGGGCTTACCAGTAGTAACACTGAAAAAGTCCCAGGCTTGTGGGGATGAGTTGGTTGCCTTGCCTCAGCACCCCGTGGGCTCCTACCCCAAAACCAACCTGGATGTCCTCTGTTCCCTGTAGCCTAGACAGTGGCCCACCTGCTTTCAAATGCTCCTCATTCTGATGCCCAAATTCCTGCTCTTTCTACCTTATGATGCCACTCCTAACAACTGCCTGGTCTAGCGCTGAAAGCAAAAAAATAGAGAAGGTTTTGAGAAGTTAGGTATATGTCTAGGAAGTCTTATCCACTGGAAGGTATTCGAAATCCCCCATCACGGAGTTGTCTTGCTTAAAATGTGGATATGATTTCACTACATTGTTAAATGGACCATTTTCTGTCCTGGGAAGGAAGAAAGTGCTTCCCATTCAAACCAGCAAAGACCGATGTGGGTCCTTCTGCAATTCATATGCAGAGATGAGACTTCTGTGGGGGGATTGGAAACCGTACTCTGTCCCCAGTCCCTATACCCCCTAACGAGCAGAACGGTCACATCATATTAGCAAGTGTCCTCTGGCGCACCCCAGTCTCACGCGCGTGTGGGTGACTGATGTCTGGGCTACAGGTCTATTAAAAAATGCCTAAGCTCTTAGCCAAGAAAATAGAAGAACATAAATCACATGTTACTTTACACAGAAATTGCATGTTAAAAATTTAATAACCACACAACCCTCCCTCTTCCATTGCATTGTGAGGGGAACATTCCCGCCTCCCAGCCCCCCGGGAGGGACGGGAGGTTGTTTGTCCAGGTATCCCAAAGGGATGTAAAAATAGTAAGGGCCATCAATAGGGATTGATTAATTTCAATAACATAAATAATGGTTGTAATTGCATTTGGAAGAGAAATGCTTTCCTCTTTGATTAATCTGACCCTCTGGGCCACCATTAACACAGGCGTATTAGAATGCTAATCAGGACAGAAACGCGGATAAACAGCTGCAACTCGTCAGGGGTCCGGTTCGTCTGGGCTCCCGCACGCTGCCCCTGCCTGCCATCCGTCCCAACCCTCGGGTCTCTGCCACCGGTGCCCAGAACATCCCCGAAGCCAGTCAAGAAACAGCACACTTCATTTTTCAAGGCTGGCTCGTCTCTTAGAGCTATTACTACTGCAGAAACATCCGGGTTGGCACTTTGACCATTGCCCCTGGTGTTTTGAAAGCTCTGTGTGACCCTCTGTTTGGCTGGGTGGGCCAAGGGGCTGCATCAGTATCCCCATTTTCCAGATTACTGGTAAAGACAGGGACAGAAATGACATCCCCAAGCAGCCAGCAGGGGTCAGGCAGGAACAGGAGCGACTGTGTTCCTCCACCTCCAAATTCCAGCTGTGTCTCCCTGGGAAGCTGCTGAAGGCCCTTCTGGGCTGCCTGCCCAGTGGACTGACCCTTATTCCTTCTTCCTCGTTCATCCTCAGGGCTCCCAGGCTGCTCATGCCTCCTTCCATCCTCTCCCTGGCCCGACCTATGCCAGCTGAGCCTGCAGTCACTGCTTTTGATGAGCCCTCTGGGTTTCGGAATGTTCCTTTTTCTAACACAGTAGGCAGGCCTTCAAAGTCTGGAACTCAGTCAGGAGGACTGACAGAGGAGGCCGGCCAGTTTGCATGGCCTCTGGCCCTGCTCAGAAACACAGTCACTCTGTCCCTGCTTCTTGAGAAAAGTGGGGCCAAGGGCAGAGTCGCAATGGAGAAGGGAAGTAGGCAAAAGGCAAGCAGGGGAGACCGGGGGCCCTCACACCTAGCACTCTCCCAGGGCCTGCTCTCAGAGAATTCCCCCCTTGGGTTGGCTGCCACTTAAAAGGAATTCAAGTCTAAGCTGAAGGAAACCATCTCTTGATGAGAACATTCTGGAGCTTACAGGGGAAAAGGCATCACGGGAACAAAAGCGTACCCAGGGTTCCAGTTTGAACATGGAAGAGCAGACTGGCCACTGTGGGCTGGTCAGGAGGCAGGACTGGAGGCACGTCAGCCCTGGGAACATTCAGGAGCCCTGGAATTTCCAGGCACCCAGGAAAGACCATGCCCAACAGATCTCGGTTCTAGAAATGACCCCACAGTAGCTAAGAGCCTGCTTTGCTTAGGCAAACTACTGAAACTCCTTTTTGAGGGAATCCATGCCTGTAATGTCTTGACTTGAGTTCTAGGCAAGCTGGGGCACGTGCAGTTTCTTCATCTTTTCATAGAAACTGGAGGCTCTGGATCCTCTGGGAAATGAATTCAGGAGCCACTTGAAAGGATGAAAGATCTTTCTTTTGCCCAATTTTCTTTACATCTGTGTACTAGCCCCATGTCAGTATCGAAGCTTTTTTTAATCAACACACAATCAGTAAAAACTTTTTTTTTTTTAAAGATTTTATTATTCATTTGAGAGAGAAAGTGCTCATATGAGAGCCTGGGAGGGAGGAATAAGGTGGGGGCAGCAGAGGGAGAAGCAGGCTCCCCGCTGAGCAGAGACACAGACGTGGTGCTCGATCCCAGGACCCTGAGATCATGACCTGAGCCGAAGGCAGATGCTTAACCAACTGGGCCACCCAGGCGCCCCAGTAACAACTTCTTTGTGAGAACTGGTTCAAAATTTAGCACCCTATACATTCTGGCACCAACTGTCTTGTGGCGGACACACACCCTGACTAGGTTCCAGAGGGTCTGAGAGAACTGGTAGTTCCAGCTCTGCAAACACCTGGGTAGAATCCTTTCTTTCCTACAGCAATGGAGAGAGAAGACTCTCACATCTGTGCTTTCAACGTCAGGCCTAAATGAAACCGATCTTTGTTTGTTTTTTTTAAGCAGTCCGTTCTGGCAATTCCGTTTTTCTCTGTATCTGTCTTCTTCTTTCACTGTCCAGGTCTGCCTTTCTCCACATCTGTGTTCACTTCTTTCCTTTTTGTGCTTCTCTCATTACATCCTCTTCCCTGATCACCATATAGACATGAAATGCATTAAAACAGTTTGCTTAATTTATGCATCTGTCTGAAGCTACAGAAGTTGAATGGAATATTTTTATTCCTCTTTCTGTCTCAGAAAATAAAACCCAACCACTCCCTATTGCCCCCTCATCACAGGGGCATCACACAGCCCCTGACTGGGTTTCTACCCACACATCAGCAGCTTCCTAAAATCTGTTTCTTCAGTTGCACAGGGACACTTGCTAAGTACATCTGAATAGGAAGTGGAAAGGCTTCAGGTTTTCTCAGACATTATTTCCAAAAGGAGTGGAGTTGGTATTACAACAAAGAACAGATGATCAGTTTGTGAGATGTCCTTGTTCTGGTGCTTGGGGGCCTTAAGAGTTTAGACCACTGTTCAAAGAGCCAAGGCAGGATCCAGCTGTCTGCTTTTCAAGCCTGTGTCACATGAAAATACCCAGTGATTTCTTCCTTTCTCACAGAGCCAGGTTCCAGTTGGCACTGCAGGGAGCTGACTTTCCCAAGAACGGACTCTACATGGGAAAACTAGACAAAAATCTATCTTTCTCAGTCTGACTTCCTTCATTTAGCTTAATATCCTCTAAGTCCATCCATGATGTCACAAATGGCAAGAACTTGCCCTTCTTATGGCCATGTAATATTCCAGTGTGTGTGTGTGTGTGTGTGTGTGTGTGTGTGTGTGTATCACATCATTCTTACCCATTTGTTTATCAGTGGCCCCTTAGGTTGCCATATATGGAATCTAAACAAGAAGACAAATGAAGAAACAAACAAAAAGCCAATCAGACCCAGAACTACAGAGAAAAAATTGCTGGTTGCCAGATGGGAGGCATGCGGAGGGATGGGCAAAGATGGGTGAAGGGGAGTGGAAGGTACCGGCTTCTAGTCATGGAATGAATAAGTCACAGGAATAAAAGGCCCAGCATAGGGAATCTAGTGAATGATGTAATGGCGTTGTGTGGTGACAGACCGTAGTTACACTTGTGGTGAGTCCAGCAAATGTATAGAAGTTGAATCACTGTGTTGTATACCTGACACAAATGTGACACTCTGTGTCAACTATACTCAGATAAAACACTGAAGTTAAACTAGAATTTCTTAGCAATGGGAAGATAAATTAGATAGAAATGGCCCTTCCCACCACACTCACACACACCTCTCTCTATCAAGGGTCTCAAAGTCTTAAAGGGGACACTGTGTCCTTTCCCTGCATGTCCAGGAAGCTTAGAGATGATCCTCAAAGCTCGCTCCACTGTTTTCACTTCTGCTCTGAGATCCAGCACTGCAAGATCAAAAATCATTATTATGAGGAGAACATAAGCAGTAACCTCTTCGATATCAGTCACAACAACTTCTTTCAAGAAATGTTTCCAAAGGCAAAGGAAACAAAGGCGAAAATGAACTTTTGGGACTTCATCAAGATCAAAAGCTTCTGCACAGCAAAAGAAACAGTCAAAAAAACAAAGAGGCAACCCACAGAATGGGAGAAGATATTTGCAAATGATAGTACAGACAAAAGGTTGATATCCAGGATCTATAAAGAATTTCTCAAACTCAACACACACAAAACAGTCAATCATATCAAAAAATGGGCAGAAGATATGAACAGACACTTCTCCAATGAAGACATACAAATGGCTATCAGACACATGAAAAAATGTTCATCATCACTAGCCATCAGGGAGATTCAAATTAAAACCACATTAAGATACCACCTTACACCAGTTAGAATGGCCAAAATTAGCAAGACAGGAAACAACGTGTATTGGAGAGGATGTGGAGAAAGGGGAACCCTCTTACACTGTTGATGGGAATGCAAGTTGGTGCAGCCACTTTGGAGAACAGTGTGGAGATTCCTCAATAAATTAAAAATAGAACTTCCCTATGACCCTGCAATTGCTTTCCTGGGTATTTACCCCAAAGATACAGATGTAATGAAAAGAAGGACCATCTGTACCCCAATGTTTATAGCAGCAATGGCCATGATCACCAAACTGTGGAAAGAACCAAGATGCCCTTCAACAGACAAATGGATAAGGAAGATGTGGTCCATATACACTATGGAGTATTATGCCTCCATCAGAAAGGATGAATACCCAACTTTTGTTTAACAACATGGACGGGACTGGAAGAGATTATGCTGAGTGAAATAAGTCAAGCAGAGAGAGTCAATGATCATATGGTTTCACTTATTTGTGGAGCATAACAAATAGCATGGTGGACATGGGGAGATGGAGAGGAGAAGGGAGTTGAGGGAAATTGGAAGGGGAAGTGAACCATGAGAGACTATGGACTCTGAAAAACAATCTGAGGGTTTTGAGGGGGTGGGGGGTGGGAGGTTGGGTGAGCCCGGTGGTGGGTAATAAGGAGGGCACATATTGCATGGAGCACTGGGTGTGGTGCAAAAACAATGAATTCTGTTACACTGAAAAGAAATTATATATATATATATATATATATATATATATATATATATATAAAATCATTATTATGTCCCCTTTTGAGAGTGCCAGCTTATATGGTGACCCTGAACACAAGTCATTTGTACAAGAGAGTTCTCAAAGGCTGAAGTTACATTCAGCGACTTGTGCCTAGTTTTCCTCTTGCTAAGTGAGAGCTTACAAAAAAAAAAAAAAATAATACAGTTATTAAAATGGGTTCACTATTACATACCAGGCACATGGATTCTTCTCCAAAATAAAACCAGAAAAAGAACACTAATTAGGTAATTCTATACCTTATATAAAAAGGCAGAATTTTAAGTATGTCAGACTGTGTAATTCATGTTAAAATTTAAAGTCATTTGAAATAATTTTCTTTTGAGAAGGGACAACCATCATTTGCCTTGTCTGATGGACAGGTGCCCCCACCCCATCATTTCTAGCAGTTAGCCCCATTTTCCTGTGGTAACAGTGCAGAGAAGTAGTATATGGTTTTCTGCTATACTGGATGAAATCTCACTAAACCATGGGAAAATGCCTCTCATTGACATGATTATTTTTTGTACCATCAAGCCTACAAAAGACAATTTTTCAAGATCACACTTATCTATCCCTTAGATTTCATGTGTCAAATTGCAGTAATTTCTTAGCAGAGTGAAAAATATTCACTGCTCAAAAATAACATTAGAGGTTGGTTTTTATTTTTTTTCCTTTCCGGGCAATCACTAAGCTTCAAATAGCCACTGGTGAATAGCTTTCTCCCCATCGTCCTGTCAGATTAAAAATAAAACAAAAAACCCCCAGAAAAACACCTTCAACTAGTAGGAAATATGACAGCATATACTGCATTTAAACTCAAGCAAAGAGAAAAAGCAAGGCTGTGTTTTTTATTCTGCTCAAGGCTAAGGAAAGTACCTTAGCAAATAAATATCTCCTATTAATAAAACATTCTTTTTTTTCTAATAGTTGACCTTCTTGGGAAAGGGGATTTCCCCCCAAAAGTTGGGGTACATTAAAAAGATATAAGGCCAGGATATTTTCTAAGGGAAATCATTCCAGTGACATGACACAATCCTTTAAAATACAGCATTGTTTTGAAGTTATGTAAACACAAAACCCGCTTCCCTAACTCTCAGTCCTGAAGACCCACAACCAAGAATCTTGACAATCTTTCATCCCTTCCAGCAACTGATAGGTTAAGTTCTTAGCTGCTCCCAGAATTCCTTGTTGCGTTCATGGACTGTCTCCCCTACCTGAAAAATCTTTTCCACTGGTCACCTCCACTTAACTAGGCAAGGAGTTCTAATTTAAGGGATTGATTTAAGGATTCCAAGGCGACTGAGATTTTTTTTTCCCTGAGGGGTGCAGTCAGCACCACTCAAGGGAATGAGCTGAGGGCAGAAGCTTTCTTTTGTGGGCAGCTCATCAGCTGTGTGACCATGATGGGGAGAACAGGAAGTGGCTCAATTGTCCCAGAGGAGTGCCTTGCTCACCCAGAGAGTGGAAGGCTGGGAGGCGCAGGACCCAGCTGATCATTTGGAAAAGGCTCTCACTCAGCTCTGGGACTGTCCTCAGATCAGAGTGTCCCAAACTCTACGGCATCAAATCACCCAGGGTCTTGTGCAAATGCAGACTCTAGTTCTGGAAGTCTGGTGATTTGCAGTTCTGGAGACTTCCAAGTGCTGCTGCCGCTGCTCCTGGTTCTTGAACACTTTTTGGGGAGGAAGGTGCCGAGAAGTGAGCATTGCAGGTTTCTCCCTGAAGTGTGGTCTGTGGATCACAGCATCCATGGGAGCTCATTGGAAATTCAGGTTACCTGGCCCTGCCCAGACCAGAGAGCTGTAGGGTTTGGGTGTGGGCCTACCTATGTGTGTCTAACAAACTGTCCAAGGGGGTTCAGGTGCGCTGAGGTTTGAGAAACAGCCTTAAGAGCCATGCCGCTCAGAGGTGGTCCTTGTGTGGGCAGCATCTCTGTCATCTAGAAGCTTGATAGAAATGCAGCCTCTCAGGCTTTGCCCCAGACATTCTGAATCAGTGGCTGTGTTTTAACAAGATCCCCTGGTGATCTGCTCTAGAGGACTGTTTCAGGTAAGTGGGAAAATCCTGGGCATTTAAGGTGGGGACACAGCTGAAACCTGAGGTGTGGCTCTCATCTAACGTGTCTTGGCCCACCTGTAGCTTTTTCCCCCCGTCGGCCTGCCTGCAGCCTTGACCCCATGTCAGCCTAAATGGGCTTCTGCCAGCAGCCACACTACTCAGAATGAAGCTTCCCTTTGGGCACAACTGGGTCCAAGAGGGTCCCTTGCAGGCTTGGCCACATGCTTCACCCACTACCGCCCCTATCAGCACTGCCATCCAGCCAACAAAGCCACCAGGCCACCGGCCACCAGGCTAGGAAGCTGTCACTTGGATGCGTTTTCTTCTTTATTTAATATGTAGAGGAATATAAGCCTATTATAGGAAATATAAGGTACTAAGGAAAGAAAGCCTCCCCCCTCCAAATAATTCCATCCCTCAGAGAGGACATTCACATTTTGCTGTATTTTCTTATGGTCTTTTGTTCTATTTATGGTAGAACGTCATCTTTTTCTTTCTTTTCTTTTTTTTTTTTTTTTACTTAATGTTGTTTTGGGCCTTAAAAGTGCTTTTTAAAATTTTTTAATTTTTTAAAAAGATTTTATTTATTTATTTGACAGAGATCACAAGTAGGCAGAGAGGCAGGTGGGGGTGGGGAGCAGGCTCCCCCCTGACGTGGGGCTTGATCCCAGATCCTGGGATTGTGATCTGAGCCAAAGGCAGAGGCTTTAACCCACTGAGCCACTCAGGCGCCCCTTAAAAGTACTTTATAAACATAATTCTAATGCCTATAAATACTCAACCAGAATAGCAGCAAGGAACTGTTTTACACTAATGTTAGACATTTGGGTCATTACAAATTTTTTTTTTTTTTCTATATCGGCAAAGATCTCACCTTGACCTCACAAGCTTTGAATACTACTGTTTTGGGGATATTTGCTAATTCATGTATCATGCCACTTTCCTGCTTCTTTATGTGATGATAAATGCTTTCCATTTTGGCAGGTCACTGTCATAGAACAGAACTTGTTGGAACCAAACATGCTAAGGCATTTAACTTTTT
>NW_028133770.1:0-37328 GCF_964662115.1 Mustela nivalis | reverse complement strand
GTGAGTCTCAGTCTGTGTGTGTGTGTTTCTGTGTATGTTTATCTCTGTGTGTCTCTGTCCCTCTGTGATTCTCTCCCTCCTTGTGTGTGTGTGTGTGTGTGTGTGTGTGAGAGACAGAGAGAGACAGAAACAGACAGAGAGAGAGAGTCTGTTTGTCTCTCTGTGTGTGAGTCTGTTTTTCTCTGTGAGTCTATCTCTGAGTCTCTCTCTCTTTGATTTTGAGTCTCTCTGAGTCTGTCTCTCTGTAAGTCTTTCTGTGTCTCTGTGTGTATGTGGAGGGGATCTCTGTGGAGGGGGGGTCTCTGAGTGACTGTCTCTGTGTGAGAGACTCTGTGTGTGTGTGTGTGTGTGAAAGAGAGAGAGAGCACGCACCTGTATGTGAGAGAGCGCCTGTGTGTGTGTGAGAGAGCTTGTGTGTGTGTGTGTGTGTGTGTGTGTGTGTAGTGTATAAGAGCCTGTGTGTGTGAGAGAGCCTCTGTGAGTCTGTATCTGTGTGTCTGTGTGTACGTGAGTCTCTGAGTCTGTCTCTCTGTGTAAGTCTCTGTGAGTCTGTGTGTGTGTGTGTGTCTCTGAGCATCTGAGTGTCTGTGTGTGAGTCTCTGCGTGTGAGTCTGTGTACGAGTCTCTATGTGAGTTTCTCTGTGCATGAGAGTGTCCTCTGTGTGAGGGTCTCTCTGAGAATGTCTGTGTGAGAGTGTCTTTCTGTGCATGTGAGTCTGTGTGCATGAGTCTCTCTTCTCCAAGTGTCTCTCTGTGAGTCTCTCTCTGGGTGAGTCTCTATGAATCTGTGTATAAGTGTGAGATAGAACATATGAGTCTCTTTCTCCACGTGTGTGTGAATGTATGTGTGAGTCTTTCTACCCATGTGTATCTGTGTCTGTGTGTGTGTATGTGAGAGTCTGTGTGTTTGTGTACACATGCATGTGAGATTCTCTCTCCCCAGGTGAGTGTGTATGTGTGTGTGTGTGTGTGTGTATGTATGTATGTATGTCTCTCTCTGGGTGAGTGTCTCTCTTTCCATGTGTGTTTGTGTATTTGTATATGTGTGTGAGTCTGAGTTTGACTGTGTATCTCTGTCTATGTCTGAGTGCGTCTGTATGTGTGTGTCTGTAAATGTGTCTCTGTGTATCTGAGTGTATCTCCCTCTGAGGGTGTGGTGAATGCTTCTCTGTCTCTGTGAATGCCTCTGTATGTGTTTGTGTCTGTGCCTCTCTGTCCACAGGTACTGAGTGCCTCTCTGAGTGGGTATGTGAGAGTGTCTCGTGTACGGTGTGCATGTCTCTCTCCGTGTGTGTGTGTGTGTGTGTGTGTGTGTGTGTGGTGTGAGGACGTGTCTCCCACCATGTCTCTTTCTCTCTCACGCAGAGAGCTCAGCCAGGAACCTCTTACCCCTCTTGCTCTGCCTGCCTCTCTGCCTACTTGTGGTCTCTGTCTCTCTCCAACAAATAAATAAAGTCTAGGGGAGAAAAAGAAAGAAAGAAAGAAAGAAAGAAAGAAAGAAAGAAAGAAAGTTAGTTAGTTAGTTAAGGACCACTTTATAAGTAGTCCAGGTTTTTTTTTTTTTTCTTTTTTAATTTTAAAGATTTTAGAGAGCACAGGGCACAGCTCAGGAGGGGTAGAAGGAGAGAATCTTCAAGGGGATTCCCTGTTGAGTGCAGAGCCACAACTCATGAGATCATGACCTGAGCTGAAACCAAGAGTCAGACATTTAACCGACTGAGCTACCAGGTGCCCCAGGTTTATTTGAGAGAAGAAGAGAGAAAAGAGAGAGAAAGAAAGGGGCGCCTGGGTGGCTCCGTGGGTTAAGCCTCTGCCTTCGGCTCAGGTCATGGTCCCAGGGTCCTGGGATCAAGCCCCACATCGGGCTTTCTGCTCAGCAGGGAGCCTGCTTCCCCCTCTCTCTGCCTGCCTCTCTGCCTACTTGTGATCTCTCTCTGTCAAATAAATAAAACTTAAAAAAGAGAGAGAGAGAGAAGAGAGAAAGATGGGGAGAGAAAGAGATGGAGAGAGAAAGAAAAAAGAAAAAAGGCAGGTAAGAAGAGAAAGAGCAAGAGAAAAAGAGAAAGCAAAAGAGCAAGAGGAAGAGGGAAAGAGTGAGAGCAAGGATGAGAAAGGAGAGAAAGAACCTGTGAGCGGGGGGGAGGGGCGATCCTTGAGCAGACTCCCTGCTGAGCACAGAGCCCATCAAGGGGTTCAATCTCAAGACCCTGAGATCATGACCTGAGCCAAAAATCAGGAGTGGGATGCTCAGCCGACGGAGCCCCCCACGTAGCCCTCATGTTTAAGTGTTAACTTATGTCCCCATTTTCATAAACTCTTTTTCTAGATAATCATTCACTTCTCCCCCTCTGAACCCAGAAGACATTTCTCATCTGCAGTATTCTTTGGCCATTCTTAGATTTTTTTGGCAGACCGCTATTGATAGCCTGCATTTATTTGTTCAAAATAATAATCAAAATAATTTGTTCAAAATACTAATTTGTTCAATAATAATAATTTGTTCAAAATAGTCTTTCCTAACTGCCACAGGCTAAGTATTGTACTAAGCACTGACGACACGTGTTAAAGCTCCCACGGCTTTGGACCTTCTGCTCTGAAAGCCACATGGGGCTTTGGATTGGACAGAATTGGAGAGGGCCGTGCAAGCTTTCCCCCCAGTTTTACGGAGGTATAATAGGCAGATAAATGTGTAATATTACTGAAGTGTACACGACTGGATAGACATCTACATTGTGAAAAGACACTTACCACCACGTTCATTAACACACCCATCGCCTATCGCACTCTTGCTTGGCTGAGAACACATTCTACTCTCTTAACACTATTTTTATAACAGAAATTAGCTATCAACTATAGCCCCATGTTCCACGTTAGATCCTTAGATCTTACTCTTCACTGAAACTTTATGACCTTTTACCAAACTCTCCCTAATTACCCTACACCTCAGCACCCGGGCAACCACTTTTCTATCCTATTTCTCGGACTTTGACATTTCTTTCAGATGCCACATATAAGTGATGCTAGGCAGTATTTGTCTTTCTCTGGCTTATTTCACTTAGCATAATATCCTCCAGATTCACCCACGCTGATGCAAATGCCCAAGTGTCCAAGGTTTTACACAAAAGAAGTCTGTTCCTTGCTCAGAGTCTGGTGTGGATGGGAAGCTAGATTTCCACAGGCCATTTGTTTACCTGGTGGTCCTGCCATCCCCTGGGGCAGGGGGTGGGGGGTGGGCAGAGAAGTGGGGCGGGAGCCTCTGCACAGAGCTGGCTGACTTAAGAAGAGAGACTTTCCCACAGGAGGCTAACTGGGACCAGGTTTAGAAGTAAATATGTCACTTCTGCACACTTCCCACCACAAACCCCAGGCTCAGAGTCACACCCGGGTGTAAGGGAAATGTACTCTAGCTACAAGCTCAAGAAGGAAAAGAAATGGGTTTTGAAATGGATTTTGTTCTCTGCTAGAAGAACACATTCTAGGATGTGATAGAATAGAGGGGGCTGTGACCAGGGGAAATGAGGGAGGGTCCTGCAGTGCAAAATGCAAGGAGTCACTCCTTCTCGGGCTTAGGCGAGCACACCTTGGATCTGTGCTCCTCACAGACCACCCCGGCCTTGCCTCACCCTTTCCTGGCCCCAGTGGGAGTGTTTAACTGCAGAAAACAAAGAGGCCAATGTGCTGCTTTAGGAACAGGGACTAGAAAAGGAGCTTGTTATGAAAAGGAGGGAGAAAGATCTTCCTAGACAGAGTAAGCAACAAATGCAAAAGTCCTGAGGCAGGAAAATTGGTTATAGGGGTTTGAGAAACAGAAAGAGACCCAAAGGCCTGAGATGTCAACAGGAGAGTTGGAGGGATAAGCAGAAACCAGGTCACATGGAGCCTTCAGATCTGAGCAGGAGTTTGGATGTTCTTTCAGGTATTAACAAAAGGCAGAATAAAAAGTTCTGACTTCTGTCGTATAAGCAATTCCTCTGAGTTCCCAGTGGAGAAGGGACCACAAGAAAAGCAGCTGGAAGCCTACCGACATGTTTTGGGAGAGAGACAGGGATAAAACGGTCAATAAAATGCCAACAGACTTGGAAGAGGGATTCGAAATATACAGAAGGGGCATAGAGAAATCCAAGGTATTGCACAGAAAGGAGAAATAAAGGTTTAAGCAACCAAGTAGATAGAATATTCTTTTCTTGGCTCCACAAAACCTATTTCAACAGTGAGCTCCTTGGGGGGAAAGGAGAGGCTTCTTTCTATTCTCAAAAATAATCCAACAAGGAGTTTTAAAGATGTAGTCAAAAAAGTAAGCAAGCAAGCACACACATACGAACACGGGGAGGGGCACAGAAGAGAGGGGAGAGCCTCTCAGCCACACTCCCTGCTGATCACAGAGCCAGATGTGGGGTTCAATTCCACAACCCTGAGATCATGACCTGAGTTTATTTATATACATATATGTAATTACATACACGTGTATATATACATGTGTGTATATATATATATATATATATGCACACACACACACACACATATATATGAAAAAAAAAAATCTAAAGTTCAAGGAAGTAAGCATCCCATCTCCCACCTAAAAAAATTAGTATCTGTGAAATATTCTGGAGAACTGGCAGTAGCATCAAAAGACTTAGCTTTTGAGGCACCTGGGTGGCTCAGTGGGTTAAAGTGTCTGAGTTCGGCTCAGGTCATGATCCCAGGGTCCTGGGATCAAGCCCCACATCAGGCTCTCTGCTCAGCAAATGCACAAGGCTTGCATTTCATTCCTGTGAGGCCTACTTCCTCCTCTCTGCCTGCCTCTCTGCCTACTTGTGATCTCTGTCTGTCAAATAAATAAATAAATAAAATCTTAAAAAAAAAAAAAAAAGACTTAGCTTTCCATCCTCGTGGTGAAGAGCATGGTGGAATCCGAATGCCTAGACTGGAATTCTAGCTCTGACATTTACTAGTTCTGTGACCTTGTGCATGTCATTTACCCTCTAGGCCTCAGAGCCTTCCTCTGTAAAGGGGCTAGGAAAAAACAGGGCCTACCTTACACGGTCATTTAAGAACTAAATAACATGCAGAATAAAGAACTATGCTTGGCACAAAGAAAGTGCTCAATAAATGTGATGATTATAGTATATTACTGTATCCAGTTCTGTACATGATTCCTAAGGGAAAAAGGTGTAAAGGATGTTCATATCAACATTAACACTTCAACATTAAAAGTTTTCAGTATTGACTGCCCAAAAGAAATGGAGTTTTAAGTTTCATGGTGAACAACTGACAATACAGATGTTATAAATAAGGTCATTGAAATAGTAAGGAATAAGTAGGTGCTTATGATGTAGATTTAAAATGTTATATTTATGTAGATGGGAAGGAAACTTCTAGAAGGATAAAAGAACCAAAATGTTAATCACTGAGTAGAAGGATTATTGGCCGTTTTTTCATTACTCTATTTTCCAAATTTCTAACAGTGAACAGACACTGGATTTATAGTCATAAAAAAATTCTGCATTTATTGGGGGTGCCTGGGTGGCTCAGTGGGGTGAGCCTCTGCCTTTGACTCAGGTCATGATCCCAGGACCTCAGATCAAGACCCGCATCAGGCTCTCTGCTCAGCAGGGAGCCTGCTTCCTCCCCTCTCTCTGCCTGCCTCTCTGCCTACTTGTGATCTCTATCTGTCAAACAAATAAATAAAATCTTTTTAAAAAATCTGCATTTATTGTGGGGATCACTTCATGTTGTATATAAATAGCTACTCACTATGATGGACACCTGAAACTAATAGGACATTTTGTATCGATTATACATAAAAGAGAAATCCTCCCCAGTTAGTGATTGTTCCAGTGTCAAGTCTTTACCATTTGCTTCCAGGACAAAACACTTGAGTGTTCCAACAAGGTGGGCTTTATTACCAAAGTAACTTTCAAAACCAACTGAAAGAAAAATGGGGTCTGAAGGACAGGAACTACTAGCCCTAATGAGCAGATATGGCTCATTGGTTCTCTCGAAAACATACAGGTTGAAGGGGTATTAAAAAAAAAAAATTCATTCTTAATATTTCATTAGTAAAAGCAGCAGGTGCATTCCAGTTCCGTTCTCCTGGCTTGCAATACTGTCTGTGCTCTTCAAAGCACCCTAAAGGACTTGACTTGGAAGAGAGGCGGGGATCTACAGTGTTCTCTTTCTCCAGCAACAGGCTTGTTCTTGGGAGCCAAGGTGTTTATGTTCAAGATTTCTAGCAGGCTTTTTTTTTTTTTTTTTAAGATTTTATTTATTTAGTTAAAAGAGATCATAAGTAGGCAGAGAGTCAGGCAAAGAGAGAGAGGAGGAAGCAGGCTCCCCACTGAGCAGAGAGCCCGATGTGGGGCTCGATCCCAGGACCTTGAAATCATGACCTGAGCCAAAGGCAGAGGCTTTAACCCACTAAGCCACCCAGATGCCCCTCTAGCAGGCTCTTTAATACAATCTTTCTCACAGACATGTGTGAATTAAATTTTCAACTTTACTAAACTGTTAAGTGTATCCTTTTCTGGGTAGTATAAAAGGGACACCAATGTTAACTTGACTGGTAGCAATGAGCTAAGTTTTTAAATGGATATAGGAAAGATTCCAAAATTAGAGCCAGCTGTAGCTCCTAAATAGGAATTTTTTTTTTTAACTTTACTGCCACGTACCCACGGAAGACTCTAGACCCTTTCCTGATATGCCTGCAAATTCAAGACTACACAGCCAAAAACACACTATTTATTGACGGCCTTGGAGAGTGCATTCGAAGTGGCCAGCAGCCATTCAGGTCAAGCTTTGGGGAAACTTTAATCCTTCTCAGGTGACATTACTTGTAGAATACAACATCCAGCTGATCTCCTCAAATATTTTCCTTCCTCCCTTTCTAAGCCTTCCAGAGAGTGTTTAAGTAGCACAAAGTACTGTTTTTCTACCCAATGAGCCTCAGATTACACCAGGCTGAAGCTACTGTATGTTCACTCAGGAGTGTCTCTGAAAGCTGTTAACAGAAAACATTATCAGAAGATGTCTAATAGAATTCAGGTTTGCATAAGGCTTGCATTTCATTCCTGTGAGCAGAAGCCAAAAGGATTGTTTTGATGTCATTTGACCACTAATGTTTCAGTAGGCAGAAACTGCCTCTTCCATCTGACAGGCAATGGCCTGACACAAATCAAAGCCTTTTATTTGCTTGCAGTGATGTTAACCCACTGGCCGAACACATACCCACTCCGCTCTCTGAACTCCAGCAATTCAAGAAGAAGAGCTCAGCCTATTGCCTGCTTTTCCTGTAAGAAATGCTTTGGTGGCGACTGGGTGGCTCGGTCCGTTAAACATCTGCCTTTGGCTCAGGTCATGATCCCTGGGTCGTAGGATAGAGACCAGTATCAGGGTCTCTACTTGGTGGGGAATCTGCCTCACACTCTGCTTCTGTGCCCTCTCGCTCTCGTGCACACACACGCTCTCAAAATCTTAAAATAAATCAAAATGCAAGAATATTAAAAATAATGTTCTGGGGCGCCTGGGTGGCTCAGTGGATTAAGCCTCTGCCTTTGGCTCAGGTCATGATCTCAGGGTCCTGGGATCAAGTCCTGCATCGAGCTCTCTGCTTGGCGGGGAGCCTGCTTGCTTCTCTCTCTCTGCCTGCCTCTCTGCCTACTTGTGATCTCTCTCTCTCTCTGTCAAAGAAATAAATAAAATCTTTAAAAAAAATTATGTTCTACTAGCCCTTTATATATAGCAAAGGTGTATGAATAAAACAATACTGGATGCCAATCAAAATCAAAGGGAACTAATTTAAAACACCTCTAACACCAAAAGCAATATACCACAGACAATATGGAGATTGTAGTAATGTTCTGTCAAGGACGCTCCCGGCTCTTGGAGTTCAGTCAACTTCAATAGGAAATCAGTAAAATAGATTTTTCAACTTCAGTCTAACAATAAGAAGCCAATATGGGTCATGGTTATTTGAAAAAGCAACACACTGAAGGGATTCTTTGGATTCGTACAATTTCATAGAACTTCAGAGGTGGGAAAGAATTTGAAGTTTCCTAGTCCAACCCTATAAACCATGTCTAAAACAGCTTCACCCTCCAGGGCCCCTTTGTGCCCAAGGCCAGGGATGTCACTACTGTCCTCCAGTATGTACAGGACATGGTCTAGGAGAGGCGGGATGGCCGCACACAATCATCCCACTTCTGCTGCCAAGGATACTATTATTAAGGTATAATTAACAGTACTTATTCCACAGGGCTGTTATGAAAATGAGCACATTAAGAACCTACATGTCTGGCACGGGTTAGGACTTGCTATGCACTGAAATGTGTCCCCCCCCCCACCACCAGAAGAGATGAAGTCTTAATCGCCAATACCTAGGAGTGTAGACAGATTTGGAAATAAGGCCTTGCAACTCTAATCAAGGTAACACGAGGTCATCTGAGTGGGCCGGAATCCAATGCAACTGGTATTCTTGCAAGAGCAGAGGGGAGACAGCCATGTGAAGATGGAACAGAGACCGGAGTTAGCCACCAGCTAAACAATGTCTGGGGCTTCCAGAGGATGCAAGAGGCCAGAAAGGATTTCCCCCCTCTGCAGTCTCAGATGGTACATGGAGCTGCTGACCCCTTAATGCTGGGCTTCTAACCTCCAGAAATGTGTGGAAATGAAAGTCTGGTCTTTGCAGCCACCTAGTTTGTGGTACTTAGAACAGCCCCGGGAAATCAATAGAGTATTCTAGTGTGTGCTGCCAACGCACTCTTTAAAGTCATGACATCTAGAACACTGGTGTGGTCTGGGAACCTCCGGCTGCCTCACTCTTCGACCTAGCTAAATATTCCTCTTAATGTAGCACAATCCTTTTTGCAACTCTATTACATCATAACCTCAGGAGGATTCAAAAATCAATGATAACCTCTTGTCTCCAACATCCTAGTCCTCCATTGTGGTTTCTTTGATCTTAACAGAAAAGCTCTTACATTTATTTTCTGTTAAAATTTCATTTATAAATTCATTTTGTTATGCCCAGCCATCAGCATTTTTTTTTTTTATAAACCATCAACCAACATTTAAATGTCCTGTACCACTTCCTATCATCAAAAGTGTGGCTGGTAATACCAACCATCTTCAACCTAATCATTAAGAAAATATTGTTCCAGGGATGCCTGGGTGGCTCAGTTCGATAAACGACTGCCTTTGGCTCAGGTCATGATCCCAGGGGCCTGGGATTGAGTCCTGCATCAGGCTCCTTGTCCAACAGGGAGTCTGCTTCTCTCTCTGCCTCTGCCTGCTACTCTGCCTGCTTGTGCATGCTCTCTCTCTCTCTCTCTTGCTCTGACAAACAAATAAAAATCTTAAAACAAAAAGAAAGGGGAAAAAAAGAAAATATTGTTCTAAAGCTAACAGAGTACTTTATTATACCAGAGATGTTCCTCAAAGTGGGCAATCCATTACTCCCCACTCTGTCAAATAAAATTCCATAAGTAACATTTGAGGATATACTTGCATTTCTCTACCTTCCACAATAGGATTTTTAAAGCCTATTGTGTTTTCCTAAGTGTCAGCTATTATTAACAAATTTTCATCAAGCACTTATTTATCTTCCAGTCTAGTAAACCTGTTCAAAAAAGTATGGTACAACCCATGCTGGATATAGCTGCCATTGAAACCTAGCCTTTTTCATTTTTTAAGATTTTATTTATTTGACAGAGATCACAAGTAGGCAGAGAGGCAGGCAGAGAGAGAGGAAGGGAAACAGGTTCCCAGGTAAGCAGAAAGCCTGATGCAGGGCTCAATCCCAGGACCCTGGGATCATGACCTGACCCGAGCCAAAGGCAGAGGCTTTAACCCACTGAGCTACCCAAGTGCCCCAAAACTGGCTTTCTTATAATGAAGCATTCCAGAAACTGACTTACATGACATGCTCATGTAGGAATTGAGAAATAGGTCTTCTTTCCTTTGTTAGGAATTCAGATTAAACTTCAGTATATATAGTATTATTTATTACAAACATTTAAAATGACTCAGAGGCATATGATGCAAAATCTAATGAAGTAATTTTGTTTAGTATTCTGCCTACAACCAGTCTTGTAATTTGAGTCAACAGTTGTCGACAAGAATTTCTATTTTAGGATCTAGTAGATGCCAGATGCATTGCAGATGTATTCATCGTGGTGTGAATGGTCCTTAGAGGTCCCTCTACAGTCAGTACAGTCCCTGGTTTTACAACACTCTTAAGAAACACCCTTTGTAAGAAAGAATAAAAAAGAAAAGAAAACAAGAAAAAAGAAAAGAAAAGAAAAGACCCTGTTGTTGGAAAAAGGCCATTTCTATTGATTATCAAGCAAGGATCTCTTCTATTAATAGTTTCCTATATACACCTGGAATTTTCCTATGAGCCTCCTTCGTTTTGCCTCTAATTCCAAAAGTTAATATGATTTATCATATCTTTTTTCCACATGCCAGGCCACAAGTCTTGAACAGGAGTGATCTTGTTCCTGTTCTTTCTTTCCGTAAGTTTAGGCTCTCCCATCTCTTCAAAACTTGGTCTCAATATTCAACTAAAAGGACTACTTGAAGCTTGCAAAAGACTTTACAACAGTTAGCACGGAGACACTTCCAAATCCAAATCATGTTCTTCACCTGCAGCAGTTGCAAAGGACTATTTTATGTCTACATAAGGGAATAACTACACTGCATCTAATTCATAATTTTGGATGATTTTCAAGGGACAATTTCCAAGCCCTAGGTCACTTTATAGAATAGCATTATTGAAAGGCAGAACAAAAAACATCACTCATAACTGACAGGATTCAGTCAAGAGTCACATATCAGCCACTGCATAATTTATGGACCAGAAGTTGTGGTAAATGGCTTCCCAAACTCCACAACCAACCAACCTCAACCCACTAATCATGCTCCTGGGAACCACAGCTGTCCATTATCAAACAATATTTGAGTTAAGTTACTCTGTCTCCTAACTTTAACAAAGTTTCCCTATTATACTAACCTGATGGAAGGACAGTGACCACAAGATATCTTTCACCAGTAGAAGGAATGCTACAGATAGGACAGCCCTAATTTCTCGCAAAACGTTAATAAGACTCCAGATCCTTAAACAGAAAATTTTAGTTTGCTCATTCTGCTCACCCAACCTACAGGTGTTCTCTGCCACTTCCTTTTATCTATTTAGAAGAGCGAAGAACACACAAGAGTTCCTCAAAACTCGCCTATAAACCTGACCTTTAAACACATACACACACACACACACACACACACACTTCTAAAACCAAAAAAATATCAAAAAACAAAAAACAAAACAAAACAAAAAAACCTCTAGAACAGCAATACTCAAGTATCAAAAATTAGCATTTTAACAAAGTGTTCTTCTACCTTCAAGGACTACCCAGAGGGCTTGACAAGTCCAAGACCAGAACTGCCTTAATTTGTATTTCCTGATGGTAAACTTGGAGCCCTGGTGTAATTCTTCTCAACCCACTGGGCTGCCAAGTGTTTTTCATTCAGTGCAGTCTCCAAGGACCAGGGATGGTGGTAGAAAAGAACAAAACAAACCAAACCAAACAAAACAAAACATAGTTACTCCAAAAGACTATGGTAGGGGAGGCACAATGGGTACAGAATACACCTCCTGGTCATAGGGATAGTAACTCCACTAAGATTCAACTCAACTGAAAACTGGTCTGGGTGGGGGGTGAGGGGGAGAAAGTGTGATAAATATGCAAGGTCATAACCATCTAGCAAATCCCTCAGCATTTAAAGCCAGATTTTATCTACAGGGAGACATTAGAACACAGCAGATCAAAAGTGAACAATGAGGAGCCAGAGAATTTTTAAAAATCCTCTATCAGACCTCATTACATGAGGAGGAAAGAGAACCTTTTAAGAAAAAAAAACTGGATTTTCAAAATAAGATCAGACAATTTTCATTATTCTCAGACAAAAAGGTGAGAGATTCATTAAAAGAAAAGAATATTCTCCATAAAGATTAAATAAGTTGACAAACAATTGGCAAGCATCAATTTGCAGTTGTTCTGGACAACTCTAAATTTTACCAGTTGTTTGAATTTTCAGGTGTTCACCTCATGGAAATCATTTTTTCATACAACGTGTTTTCCAAAGTGAACGTAGAAGCTGGTATCCACTGGTAAGTAGACACAAACTATCTCTCAGATCTTAAAACTGTGAGGTTGGTTAAGTTTGCCTTTCCTTGAGGCTTTGTCAAAAGGATTAGGGGCCCGAAACAGAAATTCCCCAGTAAGGCCAAAAGCTCTTTATTTGTTCCTTTTTTCTCCTTCTGTGTGGATTTCAAGATGATCGCAGCACCACTCTTACTGGAGAAAGCGCAGTAGTTTTCTCACCTGAACCAAGGGGACAAAGCAAAGTAAGCACACATCCTACAGATCCTGAGAACAAAGCACAAGGAAAAGAATGCAAAGTGTGCCCTCTATTGGTGTCTGAGTTTTAATCGCCGTAGGGCTGGTTAGCAAGTTGCATCCAGCAATAGGTGAGACACGAAGGCCATCCTGGTAGGAAAATTATAAAATGTGCTGACCCAGCAGCAAACCTAGAAGAAGCCCCCTTGACCTGAACTGAGGAGTGTTCAGCCCGGATCTGATCAATGTGAGCCAGCGGCACGATCCAAGGGAGTTCCATCAACGCCAGCGGAGGCCATCAGCGGGGACATGGCAATGGCAATTTCTAAAAATTTTATATTCTATTATTAATAAGATAGAATTAGACCATATGAGAAAAGGATTTTAACAAAAACCCATTATTCTGTGTATTTTGTACTTCTACAGACTTTTTAGAGGAGTGGAGAGAATGAAGCACCCATTGTCCTCAAGCAAGGGATCGTTAGTCAAGTAATTATTTACTGAGAGAAGTCTTGAGATTGTGCTTCTTATCTCTTCCCTCATACTGTGTAATCTATACAGGGCAAATGTCTGGAAACTGACACCTGGAAAATAAAAATTTTAGAAAACCAATGTGTAGATCAATTTGAAGCAGTCCTTGGGCATCAGGCCAATTAAGAAGGTCTACCTCCTATTACCTTAACCAATGCTGCTTAACCTATTGAAGGAAACTGATGAACCACGGCCATTTTGAGACTTTGGAGAAAGTTTAAGATCCTCTCTCTGTACGAAAAAGACGGGCTTTAGCTTCTAGTTTCAGGGGGCTCACAAAAACCCTGGCTCCATATCTGGACCCTAAGTTAGGAAACCCCCGCTCAAAAGAAATGTGCTAAGAAAGCTAAACTCTGCAAGTGCACCCAAGAGCCTTCAAATGAAGAGAACTGAAAGCTTTTACAAAAATTGTAAGGGTTTTCCCCAAGCAACCAGATAAAAAGGAAAGCTACCTATGATTAGTTTCTCTACATTTTCAGAGTAAAGGAATATTTAATAGCTTTTATCAAATCTTGATTGGTTATTCTTAAGATGGTATAGCATGTGAGTACACACACAAAAATACACACACACACACACACACACATTGACAGGTGGATATGGGCAAACACCTACAGACACACCTATTCTGGCAATACAGAATTCCAATCCAGGAATACAAGAAATAATCATTGTAAGATTCTTAAAATTCTTACAAAAATAATTATCTTAAAAAAACAAAGAATGATCAAAAAATGAACAATACGAGTATGCAAAAAGAATTCTGTAACCAGATCCCCCTTGTGGTCCTATACCTCAGCTATCCCCCTACTCAGCCTTCAGATACTTAATATTATTCTATTAGCATGATTTGGAAGTTGTAGACGTTCTGAGGCTCAATAAAACTCTACATTTCAAAAAACTCCTGAATGGGGACACCTGGGAGGCTCAGTGGGTTAAGCCTCTGCCTTCGGCTCAGGTTATGATCCCAGGGTCCTGGGATCGAGTCCCGCATCGGGCTCTCTTCTTTCTCTGCCTGCCTCTCTGCCTACTTGTGATCTTGGTCAAATAAATAAAAATCTTTAAAAAACAAAAAACAAAACAAAAACAAAAACACTCCTGAATGGGTTCAAAAGTGATTTTTTTTTTTTTTTTTTAATGAGCATTTATGCTGGACATGTCCTGTGTTCAGGAAAAGCCAGGGAACTCAGAACTGCGTTCTAGTTCTAGCTACTTTCCACTTAACTATTAGTTTTTAAAATCAAATTTCACTTTCCAGTTCTGTCAAACTTGTTGCCCCTCATCCAAATAGTGAAGGGTCAATGCCGTCCTGGAAGGTACTGTACAAAAACAACTAGGTCCTCTACCGACCCCTACAGAAGAGCTTACTGTCTCATGCACCACGCCCCCACCCCCAGGCCCGCATCTCTCCCTGATTGGTCTGCATAGTTCTGGTATACTCAAAGTCACAAAACAGCAATGCAGGTTGAACACGTTTCCTGCACTATGTATGTTATTAATATCACTGTCTTTTAGGAAGAGAAATACCACTTTCCTTTTCCCCTAAATGGTTATTCCTCTGGAGAAAGAGTTTGGGGTGAAAAAAATATCCCTAGTGGATCTTTTCTGTAGAAGAAATGCTTTTAAAATACAGATTCCCTCACCCCAGTGTTTCCCCTTCCCTGCCCCAAACTCCCCTGCCACGTGGAGGGCTCTATCATTCCAATAATAAACTGGCCTACAGATACACCGATAGGCACTAGGGCACTCTAGAAATTCTGGAGATTGTCAGAAGAGACTTCAAGTGAGAGCTGGGTAAGAGAGGCTTTTATCCCAATCGTTTTTTTTTTTTTTATTTAAATAATAGATAGTGAGATTATACCTATTATCTAAGAATGCATTCAAACTTCTGCTATGTGCAAAGAACTGAGCAGAATTATTTTCAGGGTGAACAAAATCTCATAGTCAATGGCTTTTTGTTCGGCCACCATTTGTGAAGAAGCACCCTGTTAGGCCTGCTTTGGGGATACATTGATGAGAGGAGTGTGAAGTAGGGGAAGGAGAAGACATTAGGCAAATAACTGGAATAAAGGGGAAAATAAGAGCGTGTCTGGAAAATCACACAGAAAGTGGAGATAGCTGTGAGGGGAAAACTGACTCTGCCTTCAAAAAAAAAAAAAAAAAAGGCAGAAAATTCCATCTGGGTAGGGGTGGGGGTGGGTGTTTTCCAAAGGCAGGGACTTCCGCTGGGCATTCAGATGCTCAACAACTTAAAAACCTCAAAACATGGGATGTGTCTGGAAAAGAAGTAACCAGGTCAACTTCAGCGTGTAGCGCTGCCAGTGTGGTGGAAAGTTGGAAATGAGCGGCCATAGGTGGTGGTGGGGACAGCCTTGAATGCCGTGTGAAAGAGGCTGGCATGAATTCTGCAGTCAATGTGGAGACCTGGAGGGTTGGGGCTTAGCAACACAAGTCATGTGATCAGATCTGAGGTTGAGAAACCTTCAACATGGCGGCATCATAAAGATAGGAGTGAAGAAGATGGTGCCAGGAGATGAGGAGCCAATAGGGTCTGAGCGAGGAAGCACCTTTGGGAATGGAAAGGACGGGGTGGGGATAAATCTTTCTGAGATAGACCAAGGCCAAATGAACCAATGAAAGAGGCAATAGGGAAGATGAAGCTACAGAGAGATGTTTAGCCTTGACTCATACAAACCTCATGAATAGAATAAGAAACACAAGCAGAGAACACACTGGGGAGAGGGAACAAAAGGAGTTGTCAATTTGTGCAGGGCAGAGAGTATCTATCCATACAGCAGTAGTTAAGAAGTCAAGAGGGGAAGAGAATCTGAAGTTAAAAAGAAAAAAAAAAATTAATTTGAAGCTGGAGTTGAAGGACTTTACATGGAAGTAACAGTTGAAGATACAGGGATGGATAAAATCCCCTGAAGGAAAAAAAAAAAAAAAAATAACAGAAAATAACAGCAGTCTATATCTCTGAATGAGGCGACCAAATAAAAATGGGCAGAATATGGGGGGCAAAACTAGAGTATGACGTCACTAGCCACAGGAAGACTTTCCTTGGAAAGGAGAGATCTCTCCAGAGGACGGAGTCCCAGAGGGCTGTCTCAACACTGGTGGCCTCCCCAGGAGGTGAATATAGAGAGGCCTGTTAAGAAAATCTTTGGTAAAGTGGTGGCTGCAGAAGGCAGATTGTAGCTGATTAAAGGGTGAATGGAACAGGATTGTTCATCGATAGGAAGGGTACAAGTGAAGAAAAACAGAAGGGATTGGAAAGCAATGTGAGAAAGAAGGAAATTAAGAATTTTAGGATTGGGGGATAGCAGTATGCTCTAAAAGCGGGGGACTGACATGGAGAGGTCCTAGAGAAGAGCAGAACAGGTAGGGGGCAGGCCTTGGGAAAAATAAAAGCACACTTCCCTTACTCATTCCCTCTCCCCTTCCTGGTCCCATCAACCAGTCTGGGAAGGAAGGACAAGAGAGTGACTGGGAAAGGGGAGTGAAGATCCTTTTTAGTTTCAAAGATCTGATTTGCATAGTCATAGCATCCCCAACCCCTTTCTCTCAACACCCAGGAATACACACACACCCGAATACACATACACTGATGCTATATATCCCTTCCTGAGCATAGATCTAATTATATGCATTGTGTGTTCCCTTCAGCATCAATGAACACCTTCCATATTTATTCCATAAATTCCCATCTTTAGCACCTGCTATATTTATTCCAGCTAAAATTATAAAAATGTATAAATATGGACATGCAACACTGTACCTTTGATCAATCCTTGACTGCTACAGATAATGCAAAAAATGATGACATTTTGGGCAGAAAAATAGGAAGTTTAAAACTATTTTCATCCCAGGGCTTATCACCCCCTTTTAGCAAAGTGGTTATCAAGCATTATATCAAATGATCTGTCATTTATTTTCTGTACTTAGGAGGGGTAGAAGTGCTTACCCCCAAAAGGTCGGGGGTAGGGTAGAAGGTTTAAAAGGCAGGCAGTTAGAAGGAACGAAGTAAAAAGTATCCTGGATAATCCCTACACTGGCCAGTCAGTCTCTAAGTAAACCAAGAGGAAGTTTTGCATTAAGGAATTAGAAGTGTCATTTCCAACTTGTGATTTCTGCAAATATTGGATTCTTTCCAAGCTGGATTTATAAGCAGATAAAACCAGAATTAAATGGAGGCCTGGAAGAACATCACCTATTCTGAATCACTTCCAAATTTCAGTAGCTTAATAAAAGGTTGGTTGAGACACAGCAGTTTTTTTAACCTTTGTGCCCTGGTAAGATACTAAGCAGAAAAACTCAGAATTATACTAGAAGGACAAAACAGCCTATTAACAGAAGAGAAGAAAAGAGTGTATTTACATGCAAAGTTAAACATCAGACGAGATTTTCAGAAATGCTCTGGAACTTAAAAAATGTAATACACAAGATGTATTTTAAAACTTTCTCATTTAAGTGTAGGTAAATATGTTCCATGTGACATATCATCTGCATTTTTGAAAGAATACCAATGAGGAATAGGCTATCATTAACAGTACTCAAAAAGCCAAATACCTCCACATCTCTGCATTAAATTTTAATTTAACCCTATAGCATTTAAGAGAAGACGTTTAGGTTTTTCACCAACCTCGGTTACCAGAAACAAACCACACTGTTTGTGATAAACACTTCAGTTTCATGGAAGAAGCCAAATCTAATCTTAAAGAAAATGAGAGGTTATGGAGGGAGAAGCTGAGGCTTTACTATGGAAAAGGCTAGGCAGGGAACATTTGTCATACTATGCCCCCTACCATCCAAAACCAGAAACACCAATTATGTATCTGGGAGACTTACTGCATCTTAAGGAGTTTTGTCAAGAAGTTTTCAGAGATCCCTGGTTAAAATGTGACTGGGCACATAAACAGAATGAAGATAGAAAAGTAAGTCACTGCATACCAAGCTCAAGAAATACCAAAAACCATAATAAAGTTATGATTTGTCTATCTACCTTTTAGTAATTCAACCTGAAATGTGGCTTACAACTATATTCAAATAAATGAAGCAAATCTACCCAGCGTACCACACAGATAAATCCTAAGTAGTTCCAAGACTAGTAGAGGCGGTGGGAGTGAACAGTAGCTAATAATGACCATGGTCTTTTTCTTTTAAGATTTTATTTATTTGAGAGAGAATAATCAGTGAGGAGCAGAGGGAGAGGCAGAGGCAGACTCCCTACTGAGCAGGGAGCCCAATGCGGGACTCGATCCCAGGACCATGACCTAAGCCGAAGACAGACGCTTAACCAACTGAGCCACCCAGGCGTCCCATGACCATACTTTTGAATGACAGGGTGGGATGAAGGAGCCACTGAGTTACGGCTGTACCACGTAGCCAAGATGCGAGTTTTCAAGCAGCTTTTCCAAAGGCTGGCATGTGCCTCCTCTCTACACAATTTTCATTCTCTACTGTGTTTGTGCCTCATTAAAAATTAATGCTACCAGACCCTATTAATTATTACCAAATACATTTTTAAAAGATTTTTTATTTATTTGACAGAGATCACAAGTAGGCAGAGAGAGAGAGGAAGGGAAGCAGGTTCCCCGCTGAGCAGAGAGCCTGAAGCAGGGCTCAATCCCAGAACCCTGAGATCATGACCGGAGCCAAAGGCAGAGGTTTTAACCCACTGAGCAACCCAGGCACCCCTACCAAATACTTTTTTTTTTTTAAAGATTTTATTTATTTGACAGAGATCACAAGTAGGCAGAGAGGCAGGCAGAGAGGTGGGGGGAAGCAGGCTCCTTGCTGAGCAGAGAGCCCAATGCGGGGCTCGATCCCAGGACTCTGAAATCATGACCTGAGCCGAAGGCAGAGGCTTAACCCATTGAACCACCCAGGCGCCCCTCAAATACATTTTTATTTTAGGATTTTGTTTTCTGAAGAAGGGGAAGAAAGAATGTACGTGTTGTTGTTTAGGCTGGTCTTCCCCATACCAGATTTGCCCAAAATTAGGGAAGGTTGACGTTCTGTTCTCTCAATCCTCTGGCTCTATTTTGAAATAGAACATACAGTTAAATGATATATTTGCTCTCTATTCCAAAATGGATGCAATTGATTTTAACTGACTAAATTATCTAATCTCTGCCAAGAATTTTATTTCATTAAGAAAATGATATTATAGAGCATCTGAGATCATAGAGCAGACTAAACATAATGCCAAAGGAGTTCTGAGAATGTTCCACAGTGAAGGTTTGATTATTTACAGATGGAATATAGAAGAAAAAAAAAAAATCAGCTCACAGGCATCAGCCTAACCAATCCTGGTATCACTACTGCCTACACAGTAGCACAAAGCCAAGGAAATAACTGATCTTCGAAGCCACAACACTCTTTTTTTAAGGTCCTAATCACTTTTCTCCCTAGAAAGTAATATTTAGCTGCCACTATCCAAAACAAAGGGAAAAGGAGAAATGTTGGTACCACAATAGGCTCTAGTATGTCAACGGTCACTGCTGACATGATTTGGTTAGTGGTCAAGCATTCACCAAGGAACTAATTTAAATCAATCTCCTTTGGGAAAGTCAATTGTTTGATTCTACACCAATTGTTGCGCATACCAATCAGTGGACATGAGATCAATTAAAACCAGCTTAAGTTTGTGAAGAGGGACAATTCACACAACCTGAGTTAGATCTCTATTCATTTCAATACTCTCACAATGCAAGCCTTAAGCTTCCTTGAGAAGCAGAAAAGCTACTATCACCCTCTGCTGTCTAGCCAGGCCTTCAAGGAGTTCCACTTTTAATTAAAAACACAGTACACCCTTTGTTGGCACAGATAGTGTGGTCACTTTTAAAAACCATAGTTATTTTAGCCAGAAACATGGAATTTGGGAAGGGGTGTCCATTAAAGACGGGGAGGGGATGCAAACTTTTGATAAAATTTTTTTCTTTACACCATTTCTTTACCAATTTACATAGAGCGAAAGTAGTTGAATTTTATTACATCAAAAGGTAGGTTTGGCACAAGGGACTACGGCACACCTTAGGACTGGGTTTCTCAGTGTCAGCATTTGGGGCTGTGAAGGGTAATTACTAGGAGATTTTGCCAAAGCAGCTTTGAAATGAATAGGTTTTGTGTCAGATACCTAAGAAGGCCCAGGGCCAACTCTGGAGATGGCACTGCCGGGAAGGGCCTGCAATACCGCTTCTGGCCGCAGGGGTGCTGTCATGTCCTCTATCACACAGCTCTGCGGTGGGAAGTTCTCGGGCCACACTAGGTGAGTTAGATTCCTCCTTGATCCGCCACAATGGGACAGGCAGTGGGGATCAGAAAGACCTCACGGAATCGGTCAGTCCTAATAAAGAACCAGCTGACAAGGCGTCTTAGGAATTTCTCTATTTGCACGAACTTGAAGCATCTCCGTATTTCCCCCAACCAAGTAGGCAGCACCTTGTGCTGGTAAGAGGTGATCAAGCCTTTCCAAACACTTTCGACTACAGTGTAACCAAAATTTGCCAGATCTGCCAGGAATACCTCAAAGGAAAATACCAGGCGGAGAAAGGAGCCAGCGGGGAGGAGGAGTGGAGGAGATGATGGAAATGGACCTTTTCAGGACGACCATTAGCATTAAACTTTCGTGGCCTCTGGAAAGAAATTTCTCTGTAGCATTTTTCTGCGCAACGATTTCCGAAAATAAGAATTTTCCGAATGCCAGGAATGAGAAAAAGAGAAAGGACGGACTGTTTTCTTTAAAAAACAGATCCGTAGCGTCAATTGGAGAGCAGAGGTTACGGAAGTCGCACACCACTAGTCATCCGAGCTCGGCCCTCCGGCCCGCCGACCTCCAGCCCTCCGGGTAGTGGCAACAGCTTAAGGACGAACTAAAAGGCGGCGAAAAGTTAGGGGGAGAAGAGCGTTGTCCAAAATCTGGGTGCAGGACCAGAGATTCCATAAAATGAGTTCGAAACATACCCTATCACAGATCGAGCGCGACATTTATATGGGGCAGGGGGAGAGACAAGTTCTGTTAACTTCCAGAGAAATTCTACCGGTGCAGAAGTCAAAACTGCTCAGACGAAACAGTTCTAAGGGGCTGCTGGGCACCTTCCATGCTCCCAGTAATGCAAGGACTGGTCGTGTGTGTGTGTGTGTGTGTGTGTGTGTGTGTGTGTTGGGGTTGTGTTCAAATCCCCCTAGAAGACTTCATTGTGTGTAGCAGCCCTTTCCCTAAATGCAGCTGGATTAGCTGCAGCCCCAGCAGGACTCAGAAATAGGCGCACAGTAAATCTGCCTGAAAGCTAGCTCTCTGGTATCTTGCTGGAGGCTTCCACTTGTCTTCCCCCGAGCGCACACAAGTGATGGAGATTGAGGGAGAGGTTAAAAACCGCAAGGGAATTTCATTGAGACCAGAACCAGCTAGTTTTAAGGAAAGTATATAGAGAGCGCAAAGGCAGGCCTGTCCCCAAAACATCACTCCGCACGTCAGCACTCCCCCAGAAAACCCGGGTACAAGTTGCTTCTCAATGCAAAAAGTTCAATAAATCATCCCACATAGTCTTGGGTTCCAGAAAAAGAAATCAATTTTGCCCTTTCCCTGTAAATGTAGGTCCCCCGCCTTGACTTAGTACCCCTTCTCAGCTTGCTCTCTCGCTCTCTCTCTCATTCTCTCTCTCTCTCACACACACACACACACACACACCCCTAGGCCGTGTTCAAAGCTATCTGGGGCGCACACGGATGGGGAAGGTAGAGATGAGCTGGGAGACGGTTAAGAGGACTAAAAAGAGAGAAGGACAAAGAGAAGAACAAGAAACAGTGAATGCCCGATAAGCAGGGAGAGCGAAAGAGAGGAGTTCAGGAGTAGAAGCGGGGCAGCGAACCGGGTACAAACCACACCACTGAGCCCCGAGCGCCCGCCGGGCTCACCCGGCTCTCCAGCACATCTCGGTCCGGCTCGCAGCGCCTTCCGAAGACAGAAAAGAGCGTTCGGCCGAGCTCAGGGGCCCAGAAAGTGCAGAGCGGTGGCGCGCGCGAGCGGGGTGGAGGGCACTGCAGGCCCAGCGGAGCCCCGGGGCGCCCCCGCACCAGCGCCGCGACCCGCCCCCACTCCGGCCCCACGCACCTCGGGCAGAGCAGGACTCACCTCGTTTGCTGCGTCTCCATCGGTTGCCTTGGCAGTGGCTGTAATCCATACAATTCAGGATGATGAGGGCAAAGGAGAAGAGGCGAAACTGCATCTGGGCGGTCGGGCGGGGGAGAGGCGCCTCTCAAAGTCGGGGAACGGGATAGCTCCTGCGAGGAGCCGGCGCCCACCGCGCTGCCAGGAGAGACGCCGAGGGCGAGTGGCCACTAGCCCGGAGGGGGGGGGGGACCTCCCGCACTGGTCAGTTCGGCGCGGCCAGCATCTCTCAAACCTTGAACCTGAGAGACGAAGAGGAAAAACAGAGTGGAGAGAGCCCCGAGGAGACAGCCTCTTCGCGCGTCCCAGTTTAAGAGGACGAGGGAGCGGGGCGTGAACCCACCGCTTAGCGCGAGCCGCGGGGCAGTTTAACCCCGAGCCCACAGCTGCGGGCGACTTGGAGAGAAAGGTGATTCACAATCAGTGAATTAGCAACCCCTGCCGAACTACAGGCTCGGACCCGGGGGAAAGGGCGTTGGGCGGCCAGTCCAGGGAAAGGAAAGGGTTCCAAAGGCACCAAGGGCGCAGGGTTCAAGGAGCGCCCCTCGGCCCTCAGGACCCACGGCGGGGTTACCCAGCGCCGTGGCCGCGGTGGCCCGACGCGGGTCGCCTACCGTGGCACTTACGTCTCGGACCGTGCGGCGTGCCTAGGCGCGGCGCTCCATCCCGGGCAGGGGAAGCGAGGCGCCTCGCTAGCACGTGGGCCGGGGAAAAGTTTGCCGAGAGGTGCCGGGAGCGCCCGGCAGGTCCGGGATTCCGGCGGCCACCGCGGGTCCGCAGTGCTCTCACGGTCCTCTGGGCCGGCGGTGCCTAGCAGGAGCGCGGCGGGAAGGCGCGTCTGCAGCCTCGGGGATGCTGCGTGCCCGCCGGTGAGTGCGGTCCTCGGGCGACCGGCACCACCGGCTCTCACTCTCTAGGTCCCTGTCCAACTGCGCGGTTTCCCGGGCTCTACTCCACAGCCACTTCACAGCTAGGATTTCTCTCTTTCCAAGCTACGGCAGACAGAACGCTCCCGCGAGGCCGCAGGGATGTGGCGAGCGCACTTTCCGACGGAGATGCAGCCCGGCCGAGGCGAGGCTCGGGATGCTTCTATAAGTAGGTGGTGCTGTGGTCCAAGGCATCAATGTCAGGCTGCCTCGGAGTTCCTGGGTCCTAAAGCCAGAAACTCTCCGGTTTCCCTGAGGTCCTAAAGAGCGCTGACAGCTTCCAGCGAGCCCAACCCCAGGCAAATTCCCTCCGGGCTTTCCTGGAGTGCACGGCTAAACCAAAAGGAAGCTAGGGGTGGGGGTGCCCCTGGACCGCACTGGCAGGGGGAGCCCCGCCGACTTCACCCGCAAGGCGTCTATTTCGGGCGCTCCCCGGTGGGTTCCAACCCTTGCCCTGACCTCGGGGCCAGGAGGATCTGATTGACCCGTCCTAGCCCACCCTTCTGACGGCTGCTTCTGGCGGACTGAGTTTGAACTTGAGCTGCATCCCGAAAGATACTACACCTCAGCCCCTTGTTAATTTATGTCTCGGCT
Organism: Mustela nivalis; assembly: GCF_964662115.1. Lineage (NCBI taxonomy): Eukaryota > Metazoa > Chordata > Mammalia > Carnivora > Mustelidae > Mustela > Mustela nivalis. The sequence continues at coordinate 13,716 of NW_028133770.1, read as the reverse complement.
TTGTTAGACAGAAGATGTTATCAAGGCTGAAATTAAAATGCGCCCTCAGTGTAGGGAGTGAGCGAGGTTTTCCAATAGCTTTTGCATGTCCTCACTAGCTTGTTTCTTGACTTTGTTTCTTGGGGGGGGGGGGGGATTGCAAAACCTTGTGGTCCCTTGCTTGCAGGATTCAAGAAATTGGGACCTTGCTTCTTTAAAGAAAAGTTCACTTTCCACTGAAGTATTTCTCAGTCATAATCCTTCCCTCTCCCTCCTCCCTCAAAGACCTCTGACTTAAACTTCTGGGTGCCTGGGTTTGGGGACTACTGTTTAAGGAAGGGTTACATGACATACACTTGATGCTACCTGATTTTTTTTTTTTTTGATGGTACCTAATTTCTTTCTGTTGAAATCTTCTGTCCTGCCCTCACTGCTGTAGGAATGAATGTATTTACTCCTTAGGCAAAAGATTTTTTTTTTTTTTTACTGCCAACCATGACAGTTTGAATGTTTGTAGATATGACCATATGCTACCATATCATATGGCTTAAATTTCCTTTTCCATGCCTTCAGTTTCAGATGTTCAGAAATTTAGAAACTTGACACAATCGTGTTGAAACAATATGACTATTAGAATAGTGTTTATGAATTGTTCCATTATTGTCTGTCCATAACTATTTTTACAGACATCACTATTACATAACAATATTTATGTGCTAAGAACTTCAGTGTTATTTCCTTTATGCATGCTTGAGAACATCCAAGATAAATCTGAGTTGAGGTCACTGGTCCCATTTCCTAGATAAGAAAATTCAGCCCCTGAGACTGGCCCACAGGGCACAAATAGAGTTGACAAAACACACTGCAGGAACAGTGGATCTGTTTCTGAGTTTTCAGAGTCTTTGATTTTTATCATGGAATTGGAAGCAACTGGAAATTTTCAGCTTAGGGAGTGGCCTAGCATTTAGCATGATGGCTGAATATTCCAGTAGATATCCCCCCATCATTTAAAATATATATATATAAATACACCACTCACATAATGCACACACCAAATTTATTGCACTTCTAAAGAAGTCAAGTCCATGGTAGCATAAAGACTTCTCTAAATAAGCCCTTGGCCTTTCTATATAGCGCTGAGACCCCTTCAAGATCAGTGGTTATCAGTCTTTTGGAATATTTATTTATTTATTTTAAAATATATAAAGGCAAAACGAGCACAAGATCAATTAGATCTAACTCTACCATTAATCCCCTTGATCACTTTTGGTAATTTTCTGGATCTCGGTTTCCTTGGCAGTATTCTTAGAAAATTTGAACAAGATCTCTTTTAGCCTTGCCATGCTCTGGTTTGCAATCAGTTTTCTATTTCTATCAAGAAGTTTCTGTTTCAGTGGGGTCTAACTAGTGTGAGGACAAACTCATTGATAGAGGTTCAGTGAGGAAAGATGTCAATCATAGTTAAATTACAGACCACTTTCAAGCTTTTGTCTTCAAAGATTACTTTCCATAATTTCAATCATTTAGGTTGCACAGCTGGAATTTTTTTATAAGCCAGAGAGCTTTTTCAGTTTAGTGAACTCCTAGATTAATTTCCTGCTAAAAAGAAGAAGAAGAAGAAGAAGAAGAAGAAGAAGAAGAAGAAGAAGAAGAAGGAGGAGGAGGAGGAGGAGGAGGAGGAGGAGGAGGAGGAGGAGGAGGAGGAGGAGGAGAGGAATTTTAACAGTACAACTTCTGTTGAAGATTGGTTGGTGCTCTTAAGATGAGAATGGGCTCTGAGAGAAAGAAGAGTCTTACTTAATTCCTTTGTCCTTGTACTTGCTCCTGGTCTGTCTCTGCTTTTTAGAGGATACCACTGAACCTCAAAAATCTGTCACACTTAGTTCTTGGGGTACTGAGAGATTTACTCTTAATCTCTTATGGGCTACTTTGTTGATAATGCAGACTTTTTTTTTTTTTTTTTTTTTTTGCCAGTCACTGAATATTTTTCCTGATTTCAAGAACCCAGGAATGTTCTTGCTACTAAGAAATACAACCCAAGCAGATCCTAAACTATCATTAACTTTAATCCCATATTTCTGCTTCCTTTCATTTCTAAACTCTGAATGTGTTGTTGTTGAACCTCACAGCTCACAGTTTCTCCATCTTGGAGACTCAGTGGGCTTTTTTTCTTCAAACTGAGTTTAGATGGTGGTTTCATTAAAGTAGCTTTATAAATAGAGATGTGCCTGGTGTCTGTTTACAGAGAAACATACTGGTGAGATTGACTTCATACCACTCATTGGCTATAGAGAAGGTCAAGTGAGGGCAGTTGAGGAATGATGTTATAGATGGAAGGCAACTTGTGTACTTTACTTTCCTGACTTGTAGCTCAATGATACAGCTAAAATTCAATCCTTAATAAAGAAGATAAAGGGAAAAAGCTCTTCCCCAGCCAGTTAATTCTCCTCTGAGACCACCAGTTATTTGGGTATAATCTTCCAGGTTTTGAATGCACTTCCAGAAATATATTGTGCTTATCAAGAAAAATGTGTGTGTGAATATGTGTTTGTGTGTATATACACATATATATATGTGTGTATATATGTATGTATATATGTATATGTGTATATATATATACATATATATGTGTGTGTGTATATATATATATATATATATACATATATATATATATTCTCCCCACTTTGATGCAACTAGTGGAATCTAATCTGCATCTTGATTTTGTTTTCATGCATCTTAAAGTTCATTTGGTATCAGCTCATAAAAAACTTTGCTGTTCTTTTTATACAATCGTATATCATTTCACTGCATGGTTGTTTTCAGGCAGCTCCCTACCAAAAACATTTAGGTTGTCTTCATCTTTTCCTGTTATGAGCAATGCTTCAGTTAACCTTTTCGTGGCTCATTTTACTTTTGTGTTATAGATTCCTAAAAGTAGCAAAGTTGGATCAAACAGTTGGATATGCATATGTGTGCATTCTTAAAAGTTGCCTCCCACGTAAGTTCGTCAAACCACAGCAATAAAAAAGTGCCCATCTCCTTAAATACTGGCCAACATGTTCTCATTCTTAATACTCCTAGGCAAACAGTGATACATCAACAGTTTCAGTTTTTTATTTCTTTTAAACAAAAAGAAATAAAAATATGTGCTTTAAATATGCTCAAGCTATTTCCTTTCCCATGAACTCTCCAAAGGTATTATTTACCTTTTTCTCTATGTTCTTGGTCACTTACTATTGTTTTATAGAATATATAGATGTAAACATACAGAATATGTATATATGTACATAGGTGCACATACACACACACACACACACATAGTATTTTTATTTTTTGCAAATATTTTGTTAACTTCATGATTTTTCTTTGTTTTTAATGTGTATAATTACTGTGCTGTAAATTTTAAAATATTTTTATCTAGTTAAATTTGCCACTATTGTCTTGTATAGACTTGTTTGTGTCATACTTGTAAAAGCTCTTACCCATGCTCTTAGAAATTTGGGAATTTTCTAATACATTTTTTGATGTTAAAAACCATAAGATATTAGCGATTTTATGACTGCATGATATGACTACACTATAATGGATTTAAATTTTTCTGAACCTTTCTTAACTATTTATATTCACAGATTTGGTAGACTTTGGCCACAACTCTCATTTTCATTAGCTAATGGCTTTAGAGTTCCTTATCTTTTATGCTATGAGATATTCATATTCTCAGATTTAAAGTTTCCCACTATTTTGTTACTCTGTTGAAATTTGTTGATGTTGTATCTGCCCTTCCAGTCTAGAATTTATCCATTGTCTCAAAACAAATTATGGCATTTTTGCCATTGTATCAATATGGATAGTATTTTTTTCCTGTTAAATATAAACTGAATATTTATTTTGCTAATTGTATGTGATAGCCTGTGTTCATGTATTATACTGTGTATGAAATAATTAAATTAATTAATATGAAAGATCTTCAGCAAGGTCACTGACCAGTCCTTATCTAAGCTAATTTGTTGTTTTTAAAAGCCACACCATAATCACTTATTTAACATTTGAAAAATGTGTAAATATTTGACTTCTCCGAATGTTAATAATACTATGTTCTGCCACTTGAGAACTCTTCTGTAGACTGATGTGATAAGGCTTCTTTCTCATTTTGTTCTCCATCCTCATGGAAGAGATCCAGGAGGCTCTATTCAAAGGAAGTCCAAGTCAGACCAGCTCATAAGAGAAAACTCAAGATTTGACCTGACATTTTACAATTATTTCCTTTATTTAATCTTGTGTGCTCTGAACTCTTTTGAACTAAAGTAGTATGTGTCGATTCCATTCTTTTCTTGCAAATGTGGTTGCTGGAATGAAGTGTTACTACACTTGGTTAATGACTAGAGACATAATATTATTCCTAGCTATTTTAAGACTTAGACTCAGTTTCATAAATATGAAGAGAATGTTTTATTTGACACTCAATTAGCCATACTAATAGGGATAAACAATAGAACAGGTAATCTCTGAGAGCAGGAAAGACCTTTCCCAGAACTCTTTTCAGAACAAGTATCCAAAACAGATATGTGTCTCCTAGACAATTGGTTTGTCTTTAACTTATAGTTATAATGAAATGCATTACTGCTCAAGAACAAATTTGTGGCTTACCATCAGCCAGTGTATAAGACAGGAAGACACTTTATGTACTAGTCTCCTTTCTTGCTCCATTTTATGTTTCTAGTCTTATTTTCCTTTTGCTGTGATTTTCTCAATTTAATGTACTTAATTCGTAGTATTATATGCATTTTTATAAGCCACTTTATTTCTTTAAGACTTTATTTATTTATTTGACAGAGAGAGCAAAAGCAAGGGAAGCAGTAGGCAGAGGGAGAGGGAGAAACAGGCTTCCCACTGAGCAGGGAGCCCAACAACAACTACGTGGGTCTCCATCCCAGGACGCATGATCATGACCTGAGCAGAAGGCAGATGCTTAACCAACCAACTGAGCCAACCAGACTCCCCTTTAATAAGCCACTTAAACTTTGAAACAGTATAGAAAATTTAAAAATAGTAATACATACATTATATACATGATAATAGAAAAATAGATACACAGGTCAGAGAACCAGATGCGGATGCTTCTAGTTGTTGAGTATGTCTGCTCTATTTATTGCAGAACAGGAAATATCCATGTGTAAATTTGGGCATGCACTAGGCCCACTGGGAGATGTACCCAAGCCAAAATGCCATTCATTACCAGTCTTCAAAAACCCCTTCTCTTGATATTTGACTTTTAATTTTATTTTGTTTAAATTCAACTAGTTAACATATCATGTATCATTATCTCTTGACATTTTAGGTGTTAATCATTTAATGTCAGTTCCCCCCAAACTGGGTTATTTCCACTTCCCTAAAACACAGTCATCTGAGTAAATGGCCCCAGGTCCTACTGAGGAAGGAAAAGAGAAAGACTCACAGTGAGGATCCTTGCTCCAGAGTCCCGACCTCCTCTACATTCATGGAGCTCTGGGGCTGTGAGCTGGCTCAAGTCTGGGATTGGTTAAGGGCTGTACCTCTGCATTGGGTGACTCAAGTTCCGTTTCTGTAAGCCAGACCTAAAGGTTCCGCATTATACAAATCAAATAAGACTTTCTTGGGCAACCTATTTATTTCAGTCCTAGGGAAAAATGAAGGTATAAGTGCCAGCTATAATCACGTAACTAGTTGCAGAAATAGATAAGAAGCATTTATTTCTTGATTGGATATGAATGTCAAACATCAACATTTTGTCATCTCTTATTCCTCTGCTATCTAACATGTGTAAGTTATGTCAACCTTCTATCACAGTATTAAACTAAAAAATATGAGATAGTGAGTGTGACTTAGCTAAAAGAATGAATATCACCCCAAGATGAATCAAGGAACATATCAGACTTTGTGTATCCTCTTTTGGGAAGGTCAGTATGTTTCTGTGTGGATAGGTGTGGAAATATGTATTTGCTTCTGTCTTTTTCTGTCTTAAATGTGGTCAACAGAAGTGTGTATTGGATGCCGGATTGCGAAGAGGATGCGTGCTTGTGGTTTGCTCTGTCTCCTGGTTTAAGTTGGGAACAGTATTTCCCAAATCCCCTGTCATATAATGATTTTGAGTTAGAGCTGGCTAAAAGAAGAATCTTGTAAGATTTAGGGGACAGAAGTAAAACAATGATCAAGACTTTCAGAAGGTCTTTTTGTAGTAAGATGTGATAATGGACAGAAGCCGAGGTACACAGTGGGTACCAGCGTAAAGCTCACTTTTCTACCTATAGCCGTCTACCCTTCTTCCTGCTGGTGGCCCTGCTGACCCAAAGACCCCAGGACCACGACCAGACAACTAGCTGTAAGACAACAGATTTCCAGAGACCTCTTCTCAAGTACTCCTTTGCCATAGTACTATGGTGGCTAGGCATGCTTGGCTTGTCAGACACATTACTGACTCCCCTGATCCTCCAATTCCCCTTCCAGATCTTTATTTCCTCAGTTTCTCTCACGATTGTGTGAGACCTAACTTCTGTAATAACTCCATCTGTAACACCCAGTGAATCTGTTCTCTTGACTGAACCATGGACAACATAAATATTATCTATTAATTTTCCACCAAAAAAAAAAAAAAAAGAGAGAGAATGTATTCCCCTTTTCTCTGGTTTCTAACCTATACACCATCACCCCCCCCCACACACACACACACACACAGCTTTCACCTATGGTTAGATCAGTTGGGTAGTCACATTATTATGACTGGTGTTATTCAGAGCTGTGTCGTGTAGTAAATTTTACTACAGTGACTTTCCTGTGTAACTTCTTGTTTTCTCTGGAATTATCAGTACCTTGTTTTCTCTTCTGTAGAGTTTTCTGTGACTTCCCAGAAATTCTGTGCAAACATTCTTCTGGTGTTCTTAATCACCTCTGAATATGTTTATTCATACCAAGTAGACCACCAATTTCATCTTCTTGAAGTTCCTCTTGAGGGCTCTGGCATGTTTCATCTGAACTGGTTACCCTTTGCACCAGATACACAGTTGTCATTCTGGGATGTCCTCTCACTATCTTCCTAGGAATTCCTTTCCCTCTCAACTCTGGTGGATTTTGTTTCCTGTGTCCCACATCTTCCTCTTTCCTAGTCAGTCCTTCACTGTGGTGAGGAACATTCTCGAAGAGTTTCTTGAAAATTTATAGGGACTCCTGGGTGGCTCAGTTGGTTAAGCATCTGCCTTCAGCTTAGGTCACCCTAAGATCCTGGGATCTGCATTTAGCTGCATTAGGTCACCCTAAGATCCTGGGATCAACTCCTGCATTGGGCTCCTTGCTCAACATGGACCCTGCTTCTCCCTGTGCATGCAGATCCCCCTGCTTCTTCTCTCTCTCTCTCTCTCTCTCTCTCTCTGACAAATAAATAAATCAAATCTTTAAAAAGAAAAGAAAAGAAAAGAAAAAATTTGTATAGGAGGACATTTTTTTGAGACTTTGTGATCTAAAAAGGTCCCTAGTCTACCCTCACAACTGGTTACTTGGGTGAATATAAAATTTTAGATTGAGATTCTTTTTCTTTAATAGTTTGAAGACATTACCCTGCTGTCTTTTACCCTCTGATATCACTTTGACAAGGTCAAAGCCATTCTAATCACTGATTCTTTTTTATGTTCCTATCTGTAGTCCCCTCCCAGAAGCTTGGAAGTCTAAAATACCACTGTCAGTACTTCATTGTGATCTTTTTTCATTATTCTTGCTGGAGGTTTAATGGCCCTTTAAACCTGCAAATTCATGCCCTTCATTTCTGTAATTGATCTTTGGTTATTTTGTTGGATGATCTCTCTCCCCCTACACACATTTGCTCCCCTCTTCTTTTTTTGAATACCTGTTGTTCAAATATTGAACGTCTGAGCGGTTTTTAAATTTTCCTGTATTTCTTCTCCTATTTTTCATCATTCTGTCTTTTTTCTCTACTTTTTGTAATATGGCCTCAACTTTACCCTCAAGTCATAATAAAGAATTTTCCATCACCCTTCTCATTTTTATGAATTATAAGAACTCTCTTTTTTTTTTTTTTAATTTTCTTTATGGTACCTACTCTTATTTATTTCAGCTGCTTTTCTCTGTGTTTATTTTGGTCTTTTTCATCTTTAAGGATTTTCTTGATAGTTGACCATTCTTGACCATTTGCTTATATTTTAAAATGAGAGATTAAAAAAACCCACATCATTTGGGTGATGCTTGTCAACTTGAGATTTACTATACAGGAAAAATGGGCTATAAATAAATTGACTACAGCATTCTGTGAAAGAAATAAAAATAGAATTTATTTAGTTATTCTCACAAGGTTTCCCAGAGAAACATTCCCTCATATTCTGCCAAGATGGAAGTTTGGGGGTTAGGCAGCAGTCCTCCTACTTTGAGAATTTTTCCCTTTTTTAGAGAAAATATTTTACCTTAGATTTAGTAAGGTTTCTGAAGAGTGAAAAATTAAGATATAGAAGTGTTCTACTGTTATTTGTCTCCAAATATTCTTTTATTCACTCAACAAATAATTATTGAAGTTCTATATACTCACACTACAAAGGATGCTGAGGATACAGTAGTGAGAAAGGAAAACAAGATCACTACACTTATGATGCTTTTATTATATCAAATATGTTATATTATATAGATTTTACTGGGAAGGGATAAACAACAAAAAGTAAGTAAACAAACAAGATTGTCCTTGCTTACCAAAGTGTTTACTTGATTTTTGTACTTTTTAATTTTTGATGCAATTTCCAAAAAAACCCAAACACCTTTCCCCAAGTATCACCAATTATTTAAATTTCACTGCATTTATCATTCACTTTATCTCTATAGTTATATACATATATATTTTAAGATCAATACTTAGTAAGTTTTAAATATGGTCTGTTATTCCTAAATACTCCAGTGTATACTCCTGAGAGCTAGAACATCACTTATATAACCTCAACATTATCAAAATTAGGAAAGCTAGCATTGACATAATATCATTATCTCACTCACAGTCCACATATATATATATATGTAAATGTTCTTAGCTAACATGCCCTTTACAGCTAGCTACTTGTTCCCCAGGTAAAGAAGGAATCCAGGATCACATACTACCTTTAGCTGTCATGCCTCATTGTCCTCTAACCTGAAACTTCTTTCTTGTCATTACCCACGGTCTAGATATTTTGAAGAACAGTCAATTTTTTTTTAACGTCCCTTAGTTTGGATTTGTCTGATTTTCCCTCATAATAAGATTCAGCTTATGCCCTTTTTAGGAGGAAGACTATGAAATTAATGCTGTGGCCTCAGTAGGCCATCATATCAAGAGAACAGGATACTGATCTCTCCCATTACCCATTACTTGGCTAAGATATTGTCTATCAGGATCTTACATAGGTAAAGTCACAATTTCTCCTTTTGACATTAACAATTAATTTATTAAAAACACTTTAGAACCATATAGCTATTTTCTCCCTCATCCAATGTTCACTCACTATTTTTGTCATCCCTTAATAATTCTTGTCCAAATCAACAATTACTCTGATAAATCCTATAAATCCTTATAGATACATTATTTCTTCTACATTTATTAGTTGTTTATCTACTATGAGAAAGCCTCCTCTTCTCCCTGATCAATTAATATTAGTATGGACCCAAGGATTCTTATTTTGTTATACTGTATTACTATATTTATTTTGATTCTCAATCTGTCCCAGACTTGGCCTGTGGGAGAATCTTAAGTATGGTTCTGTGTCCTTTTTACACATTCCAACATTCTTTAAGTATTTTTTAGATTTTAGGCACAGCCATAACTTTCAGACTTATCTTGTGTTTTCCCTGTTCCAGCCCTGCAATAAACCTTTTCTCCAAAAATCCCGGGTTCTATTCAGTGGAGAACTATATCTTCAAACTAAGTTCTGGGTGCCAGATTTATGCAATGCAAGTAGTATCCTAGCTTCTAGTTCTTCTCAGCATCAGAGTTAAAACCATGAGTGAGTTCTTTATGAAGACCCCCATTCCAATCCAACACCACATAGTTTGTTCTAGCCTTTTCCCTTTCCTTGTTTGTAACTTGCTCTGCAACAGTGGTAAATGTAACTGGAAATAAATATAAAAGCAATTACTGCTATTACACTGTCATGTGAATATCAAGAAAGGCTTTATAGAGATGATTCATATATGATCTTGGTTTTTTTTTTTTTTAAGATTTTATTTATTTATTTGAGAGAAGACAGTGAGAGAGAGCATGAGAGGCGAGAAGGTCAGAGGGAGAAGCGGACTCCCCATGGAGCTGGGAGCCCGATGAGGGACTCGATCCCGGGACTCCGGACCATGACCCGAGCTGAAGGCAGTTGCCTAACCAACTGAGCCACCCAGGCGCCCTATGATCTTGGTTTTGAAAGCTGAATAGGATTTTATCAGGGAAGCAAGAAAGGGCGTTTGAGTTAAAAGTGATAGAAAACAGAGACATAAAGGGAAATAGTTGTCTAGTAAACCAGCATGCTACTGGGGTAGGGTATGAAGAGAGGACAAGGTGAACTGCAGACAGACTGTTGGTGTAGGTAACGAAAAGAAATTTTAGTAGTATGAATTGGGGATTTTTTTTTTTAAGGTAGGAGATGTAACATACTCAATTCTACCTTAGGAAGATAATTATTTCAACAACAGTGAAAATTCACTGGAGGAAAACCAGTTCAGAAGACAGTTATTATATATATATTTCATCATATATGCATATAAGTATATTATGTATGATATGTTTATACACACACAGCTGATTTTCATGGTTGTTTTGTTCTATGAAGTTTCCGTGAACATTAAACCATTGTTCCTAGGAAAAATACAGTATTCGGTTCCTGTAAGCCTCTGTTCACGTTTTATCAACCAACCAATACACAACCCTGTTTTATGTTTCTGTTTAAAGACACTTCATTTAATATATATTGTTAATTCATTAACATCAAATTCACAGCAATAGCACTATAACTCACACTTGAAAGAGGTTTAATTGACACATGTATTTTCTTCCTAAGGCATCACCTTCTTGCACCGGGGAACACTACACAGCATTTCAACTCTATGCTTGGTGAAATAACCAATAGAGAATTCCCAAGATATGAAAAATTTGGTACTAAATAGATTGCAAAGAGATACTTGCTCACAGTAGGAGAGCTGCAACAAGAAGGCAGAGTATCACCTTGCTCAACCTCAGCTGGAAACATGCACATCAGATGACCCATGAATGTGAAAGTGCCATGAATATTGATTTTGAGGTTACAAATAAATGTCAGTGAGCAGGCAAATTTGCAAATACAGAATCTACAAACAGCAGGTATCATCCATATGTACATACAGACCTATGTATGAAACCAGCCCAGGTCAATGTTGGTAGAAATGGCAAGGAAGGATTGGCCAGTTAAATGTGGGAACAGGGAGAGGTAGAAGGCAAGGATGATGCTGGAGTTTCTATTTAGGAAACCTGGGTGAATGTTAACTATATTACCAAAAACTATAACCCTCAAAAAGAGTCTGGAGGAGAAAGAACACAAGTTTAGAAATGGAGACTTTTAGAACTTAGACAACATCCTGGTAGAGCCAGCAGGTGATCTGTGATAACAAGGAACTGGAACACCTTACAAAGGCCAGAGCTAGACATTAAATTTGATTATTGGGTACAACATAGAATATGACTGAAACTAAAGGAATAGGAGAGTCTGCCAGGGTAAGGAGGCAAAAATGCAAAGAGAAAAACCTTGCAGGAAAAATGAAATTTAGGGTATGTAGAAGAAGAGAACCAATGAACAAACCAAGAAAAAAATTCAGAGAGGGAGGGAATCAAGTGGAAGGAGATTACAAGATTAAAAACAGGGGTACTAAATGTTCCCGAAGGAGGAGAGAAAGTAAAGGAAATATGTATGTAGTACAGTTCTAAACAGGTAACATTATCTGAGTATTTCATACCCTTCACCTATATCACTGTAATTCCTATCATGCTTTCAGATGGTAGGAATAATTTAAAAATTGGAAAGATAGATGTCCCAAAAGTACACCAGAGTCCAAATGGACCAAGACGACAGTATCTGAGAGGAATCTGAAGCACCTTATACTATCAACTGCAAGACAGAGCAATAAAGATGTTCATCCAAGATCATGAGAAGTTGATCCATGACATCACATCAAAAAATGTAGGTTTGGTAACCACAGTCTATCCACAAGCCAAGTACAATGAAAGAATAGGACAGAAAACTGGGAGAGAACACAACAGAAAGAATCAGGAATGATGAAGCACAGACCAGGGTTTTCAGAGAGAAGACTTCCAGTTCCCAGCAACGGCAGGCTACGTTATTTGAACCAACCCTTCTGCGGAAAACAACGAAAAAAATGCTGAATATAATAAATATCTTTCCAACAGCCACAAAGAGCTAATAAGATAGTAAGGAGTAACGGGCCAAAGAACCCAGGATGTTGAGTGAGCACAAAAACCACTTTTCATCCCAAGGCTATTTACCCAACATAAAAATGTGAATTTCCATTTTCTCCGGAAAGGGCAGGTTTCTTGTGGAAAGAGAAATAGAAATTCAAATTGAAGGTAGATATTAACTGAGGAATTAAATAGGAGACCCTCCTCACAGTAATCTGGTACCTCAGCTATAGACTCAGGGTTGTTCAGCAGTAAACCAGCCCTCATCACATCTTGCATACAGATTTCTATCACAACTGGGTGGTCTACAGACTCAAGCACTGAATTTGAATTAAGGTGATCGTGGGCTGATAGTCCCCACAGGTGCTGGCAGAAGCAACTTCAAAACTTGCCTGGGAATAAAGTGTCCTCATCCTAAATTCCCATTATTCTTACAAATGATTTTTCAAATAACCAGCACAGAATAAAAGAGAAGCAGACACATACACCCAAAAGAGTCACTTGGACAAGAAACAAGAAACATAGACCACAAAGACTCCAAATACGGTTATCAGACAAATGATAAAATAGCTATGCTTTAATGTGTTAAAGGCAAAAAACAAGCTTAACAGTATCTGTAGGGTGTAGGACTGACAGTGAGTAAGTAGGAAGAAAAGGGTGAAGACAGTAAAGTTTTGGGGAGAAAGGAATAGATTCTCTTTGCCCCCATACATGCCTATATAATGAATAAAATCCATAACTACACCATCATTTTACCAAATGCATTGTTAAACCTCTACTATGTAGCAGATCACTGTTGTTTTTGCAAGGCTATTTTCCATTCTCTCTTCCACTCAAAGAGCAAGTAAATTTTCTTTAGTAACACACAGGCTCTGTCCATTTACAAGGAGGGCCCACCTTCAGTGGTAGGTAACATGATGCCCCTACCCAACCAGTTGAAACATTCCATTTCCCTACTGTTTTCCAAGAAAGACCAATGAAAGAAGTTTTGCTGGAACTTCTGAGGTTGAGAAACTGGTAGGCTGTGAGTCTATGAGGCTATCTCGGAGCCATGAGGAGGAGAGAGATCGCCTGTGAACAAAGCCAACAGCAAGAAAAGAAAAGCCAAGGAAAAGAAACAGATTCTAGAGGACATTTCTTTTTTTCTTTTTTTTTTTTCTTTTTCTCTTTTTTTCTTTAGAGAGAATGCCCAAGAGCCAGGTTGGTGGGGAAGAGGGGAAAGTTTAAGGAGAGACTCTTAAGCCCAGAGGCCCACACCGGGCTCCATCACACAACCCTGAGATCACAACCCAAGTTGAAATCAAGAG
>NW_028133771.1:0-37371 GCF_964662115.1 Mustela nivalis | reverse complement strand
TTAAGGGACTCTGCAGTATTCTCCAACCCGAAGGGCTTGACACAACTCCAACAAGAAGCTTCCCATGTGGAGATGAGAGGTCTTCTGTCTGGTGCCTCAGGAAAGCCCCATATGCTGGTCTTCGAACCCAGGCCTCTGAGGAGTGATACCTGGACACCAAAGCAAGAGTTCATAATAGGGCCTAGGGGCCTGTCTGGTTCAATCTTCTGTCTCTGCGGATATCTGTCTGTGTGTCTGCATGGAGGTAGTAGTTGCTCAGCTTGTGTCATAATGCCCCTATTTGTCCAGTGCGGCTTGCGGTAGTGGGATGTCCTTGGGGACCTTGAGGTTTCTACTATTTTGTAGAGTGTGGCCAATGGAATGGGCAGTTTCTTAGGAGAGAGCAGGCACAGTTCTGTGGTGTGGCTCCAGAGACCCCAGCCTGGGGGCTGTGTGGGCCATGGCTGTGCAGACAGACTTCCAAAAACCCTAACTCAGCTCAGGTTTGGGGCCGAGGTTACGGCAGGCCTGATCTACAGTCCATGAGGGGAGCTCCTCTGGATATGAAAGAAGGGTGAGAGGGAGGCAGTCGCTCAGGCTTTTGTCTCTGGATGTTTTGTCCACAATGGCCGTTTAATGTAGGAGTTGCCTCATGGGTCGTAGAAGTCTCCCTCTCTGGTAGTTTGTCCAGCCCCCAAGAGTTTGGGGTGATTTTGTGGGAAGGGAAGTGTCCTGTTTTCTGCTTCATGTGTCCCCCCAGTAGAGGGATTCTAGAGCATAGCAGTGGGAACTGACAACTGGAATACTCGCCCTCTGGTTAAGCCTGGGGCCCTATGGATATGACAAGCCCCATATGCAGGATCTTGGTCCAGCCACTGAGAGGCGTTACTTTAATACGGGACTCACGCTGCAGGTCACAATGCATGTCTGTGCCCTAGGCGGCCCTCAAGCATTGGCGTGGCCTTTCGGACAATGCAGGTTTTCCCACATTGAACGTTGGACAACATGCCAACCACAAGGTTTCTGGCCATGGGGAAGGAGGAATTCTAATTTCTGCATCACGTTCACTCCTGGGCAGTGATTGGAGATAAGGTCTAGGTTCTGAAGCCTGAAAACCGAGGTTGGGAAGAGATGACGACCTACAGCCATAGCGGGTCCTATGTGTCCAGGTTGGGGCCAGCTGTCTGGGTGTCGTTTGGGATGTCTTGTCTCAGGCTGTGCCAGACAGGGCATTAGTATACAGGGTGGGCTGTATAATTGCTTTACAATCGAGTGGCATGCATTAGAAAATCATTTGGGGTTTCTTATTAGCAGCATAGGGCAAAGTTTTTCATCTGGAGGGCAGGCAGAGTGCTGCATTGTGGCATCGGAATTCCCAAACTGGAGGGCTTGTGGGCCAGGAGAGTGAGGACGGAAGTCTGAGTACACAAGCTAGGCTTAGGTTTCGGGGCAAGGACATGGCAGGCACACTCTGCAGAGCTGAATTGAGATCTCATGCGTCTGAAGTCAGGTCGAGGTTCAGACTTTGGCTCAGGTTTGAGTTTCTGTCCATGTTGGCCCCTTCAGTAAGGGGGGGCATTATGAGGCCATGGGGGTTTTCCCACTATTGGAGTTGTGAGATGCTCCAAACCGCAAGGATTCCTTCTGTGGGACAATTAAGATTTGTTGGATGGCTCCAGGACGTCTTATAAGGTATTTTTCCAGAACAGGGTTCTAAGTATGGATACCTGGGCAGCCAGCCTCACATTCCAATTGTCTCCTAGCAACAAGAAACGTTTGATCTGCTGGCTTGGGGTAGCAACAGAGGGGGCTGAGTTGAAATGGACTTTCCTGAGGATGGTCTTAATGTTGGTTTGAGTCCATGGAGACCTTGGTATGGGGCAGTGGCACCAGGGCCCTGAAGGATTCTCCTAACCAGAGGTTATGACAAAGCTCCAATGAGCAAGTTTTCCATGGGGAGACGAGATTTGTTCTTATTGTTGCCTCAGGAAACCACCATATGCTGGTATTGGAGACGAGGCCTCTGAGGACAGATGCCTGGAAACCAAAGCAATGGATCTGATTAGGGCCTAGGGGCCTGTCCGGTTCAATATTCTTCTCTGGGGACATCTGTTGTCTGAGTGGAGGTAGTTGCTCAGCTGGTTTGAGATCACCCCTGTTTGTCCTGGGCGGCCTACACTATTGGGATGGCCTCGGTGACTTTGGAGGTTTTTCCTAATTTGCAAGGTTGTGGCCAATGGAATGGGAAGAATTCCCTTGAAAGGGAAGCACAGTCCTGAGGTGTGGCTCCAGGGACCCAAGTGTGGAGCGTGTGTAGTCCAGGCCTGTGGGGACAGAAGTCTGAAAACACAAACTCAGCTTAGGTTTGGGGATGTATGTATGAAGGCTCGATCTACAGACCGTGAGAATTTTCCGGGCTATGAACAAAGGGCGAGTATGTGGCGCTTGCTCAGGGTTTTGTCTCTGGATTTTGTGTCAATGGTGGCCGTGGAATGTCGGGGTGTCCTCAAGGGCCATGGACAATTCTTTCTCTGGTGATTTGGCCTGATCCCAAGTTGTTGGGATCATTCTGTGGATGGGAAGAGTCCTTTCTGTATTTTTTTTTTTTTACCTCAAGTGTCCCACCAAAGAGGGATTCCCGAGTAGAGCCCTTAGTAGGGGTGAGTAGACATCTCGAACTCTGGTTGAGATTGGGGGACTAGGGGCTTGGCAAGCCCCATATGGGGGCTGTTGTTCCAGTCACTAAGAGGCTTTACATGAGGATAGGGCTCACGCTGAGGGTCACAATGTGTATTTGTGCACATTGTGGCCTTCAGGGATAGGTGGGGCCTCATTGTCCATGCTGCTTTGTCCTACAATGAACATTGGACAACATGCCAACCACTAGGTTTCTTGCCAAGGCGAAGGAGAAGTTTTGATTCTTGCATCACGTTCACTCCTGAGCAGTGAGTGGAGATAAGGTCTAGGTTCTGAAGGTGAAAACTGAGGTTGGGTAGAGATGATGGCCTAAAGCAATTGTGGGTGTGATATGCTCTGTGTACGGCCAGCTGTCTGGGTGTTGGACTGGAGGTCTGCCCTCAGGCTGTGTCAGACAGGGCTTTAGTGCACAGGCTAGACTGTATAATTGGGGTATGGTCGAGTGGCATGCAGGTTGTTACTCATTTGGCGTTTCTGGTTAGCCCTATAGGGCAACATTTTTCTTCTGGAGGGCAGGCAGAGTGCTGCATTGTGTCTCCAGAATTGCCAAACTGGAGGGGTGTGGCCAACATTGTGAGGAAGGAAGTCTGAAAACACAAGCTAGCACGAGTTTTGGGGCCAAGAGCATGGCAGGCCCACTCTGCAGAGGCTGAATCGAGATCTCCTGCAGGTGAGGTCAGGGCGATTATCAGATGTTGCCTCAGCTGGAGTTTGTGTCCATGACGGCCCCTTCCTGAAGGGGGTGGGGGCGTCATGAGTCCAGGGAGGTTTCCCTACTCTGGGAGTTGTGAGCTGCTCCAAACTTCAAAGTTTCCTTCTTCAGGACAGTCGAGTACTATTGGATGGTTCCAGGATGCCCCATACAGAAAGACTCAAGAGCAGGGGCCTAAGCATGGATGCCGAGAAACGCCAACTCACCTTCCCATTGCCTGGTCGAGACAAGGCACGCTCAATCTGCGCGCTCTTGGGTGAGCTACCCAGAAGGCTGAGTTTAAATGGACTCTGCCGAGGATGAGTCATAATGTGGGTTGGTGGCCATGGAGACCTTGGAATGTGGCAGTAGTTAAGGGACTCTGCAGGATTCTCCAACCCGAAGGGCTTGACACAACTCTAACAAGGAAGCTTCCCATGTGGAGATGAGAGGTCTTCTGTCTGGTGCCTCAGGAAAGCCCCGTATGCTGGTCTTCGAACCCAGGCCTCTGAGGAGTGATACCTGGACACCAAAGCAAGAGTTCATAATAGGGCCTAGGGGCCTGTCTGGTTCAATCTTCTGTCTCTGCGGATATCTGTCTGTGTGTCTGCATGGAGGTAGTAGTTGCTCAGCTTGTGTCATAATGCCCCTATTTGTCCAGTGCGGCTTGCGGTAGTGGGATGTCCTTGGGGACCTTGAGGTTTCTACTATTTTGTAGAGTTGTGGCCAATGGAATGGGCAGTTTCTTAGGAGAGAGCAGGCACAGTTCTGTGGTGTGGCTCCAGAGACCCCAGCCTGGGGGCTGTGTGGGCCATGGCTGTGCAGACAGACATCCAAAAACCCTAACTCAGCTCAGGTTTGGGGCCGAGGTTACGGCAGGCCTGATCTACAGTCCATGAGGGGAGCTCCTCTGGATATGAAAGAAGGGTGAGAGGGAGGCAGTCGCTCAGGCTTTTGTCTCTGGATGTTTAGTCCACAATGGCCGTTTAATGTAGGAGTTGCCTCATGGGTCGTAGAAGTCTCCCTCTCTGGTAGTTTGTCCAGCCCCCAAGAGTTTGGGGTCATTCTGTGGGAAGGGAAGTGTCCTGTTTTCTGCTTCATGTGTCCCCCCAGTAGAGGGATTCTAGAGCATAGCAGTGGGAACTGACAACTGGAATACACGCCCTCTGGTTAAGCCTGGGGGCCTATGGATATGACAAGCCCCATATGCAGGATCTTGGTCCAGCCACTGAGAGGCGTTACTTTATTACGGGACTCACGCTGCAGGACACAATGCATGTCTGTGCCCTAGGCGGCCCTCAAGCACTGGCGTGGCCTTTCGGACAATGCAGGTTTTCCCACAATGAACGTTGGACAACATGCCAACCACAAGGTTTCTGGCCATGGGGAAGGAGGAATTCTAATTTCTGCATCACGTTCACCCCGGGCAGTGATTGGAGATAAGGTCTAGGTTCTGAAGCCTGAAAACCGAGGTTGGGAAGAGATGACGACCTACAGCCATAGCGGGTCCTATATGTCCAGGTTGGGGCCAGCTGTCTGGGTGTCGTTTGGGATGTCTTGTCTCAGGCTGTGCCAGACAGGGCATTAGTATACAGGGTGGGCTGTATAATTGCTTTACAATCGAGTGGCATGCATTAGAAAATCATTTGGGGTTTCTTATTAGCAGCATAGGGCAAAGTTTTTCTTCTGGAGGGCAGGCAGAGTGCTGCATTGTGGCTTCGGAATTCCCAAACTGGAGGGCTTGTGGGCCAGGAGAGTGAGGACGGAAGTCTGAGAACACAAGCTAGGCTTAGGTTTCAGGGCAAGGACATGGCAGGCACACTCTGCAGAGCTGAATTGAGATCTCATGCGTCTGAAGTCAGGTCGAGGTTCAGACTTTGGCTCAGGTTTGAGTTTCTGTCCATGTTGGCCCCTTCAGGAAGGGGGAGGCATTATGAGGCCATGGGGGTTTTCCCACTATTGGAGTTGTGAGATGCTCCAAACCGCAAGGAATCCTTCTGTGGGACAATTAAGATTTGTTGGATGGCTCCAGGACGTCTTATAAGGTATTTTTCCAGAACAGGGTTCTAAGTATGGATGCCTGGGCAGCCAGCCTCACATTCCAATTGTCTCCTAGCAACAAGAAACGTTTGATCTGCTGGCTTGGGGTAGCAACAGAGGGGGCTGAGTTGAAATGGACTTTCCTGAGGATGGTCTTAATGTTGGTTTGAGTCCATGGAGACCTTGGTATGGGGCAGTGGCACCAGGGCCCTGAAGGATTCTCCTAACCAGAGGTTATGACAAAGCTCCAATGAGCAAGTTTTCCATGGGGAGACGAGATTTGTTCTTATTGGTGCCTCAGGAAACCACCATATGCTGGTATTGGAAACGAGGCCTCTGAGGACAGATGCCTGGAAACCAAACCAATGGATCTGATTAGGGCCTAGGGGCCTGTCCGGTTAAATATTCTTCTCTGGGGACATCTGTTGTCTGAGTGGAGGTAGTTGCTCAGCTGGTTTGAGATCACCCCTGTTTGTCCTGGGCGGCCTACACTATTGGGATGGCCTCGGTGACTTTGGAGGTTTTTCCTAATTTGCAAGGTTGTGGCCAATGGAATGGGAAGAATTCCCTTGAAAGGGAAGCACAGTCCTGAGGTGTGGCTCCAGGGACCCAAGTGTCGAGCCTGTGTGGTCCAGGGCTATTTGGACAAAAGTCTTAAAACACAAACTCCACTTAGGTTGGGGGATGTAGGTATGGCCGGCCCGATCCATAGACCGTGAGGAGACCTCTTCGGGATATGAACAAAGGGCGAATGTGAGGTGCTTGCTCATGCTTATTTTTTTTTTTTTTCTGGAAATGTGTCACCGATTGCCATGGAATGTCGGGGTGTCCTCATGGGCCATCGATGAGGCTCCCTTTCTGGGGATTTGACCCGATCCCAAGAGTTTGGGGTCATTCTGTGGGAAGGGAGGAGGCCTTTCTGTTTTTTTTGTTTACTTTTTTTTTGTTTTTTTTTTTTGTTTTTTTTTTTTTACCTCAGGTGGACCACCAAAAGAGGGATTCCAGAATAGAGTCGTGGGTGGGGGCAACTGGACAACAAGACCTCTGGTTAACATTGGGACCTAAGAACATGGCAAGCCCCATATGTGGGCTCTTGGTCCAGACACTGAGAGGCCTTCCTTGAGGATAGGTCTCACACTGAGTTTCACAATGTGCTTTTGTGCCCATGGATCCTTTCAAGTCAGGGCATGGCCTAAAGTACCATGCTGGTGCCTCCTACACTGAACGTTGCACAGTATGGGAACCACAAGTTTTCTGGCCATGGGGAAGATGGAGTTCTAATTTCTGCAACACTTTCACTCCTGGACTGTGATTGGATTTAAGGTCTAGGTTCTGAAGCCTGAAACCTGAGCTTGGGAAGAGATGAAGCCCTAAGGCCATGGTGTGTCCGATGTGCTCAGTGTTCGGCCAGCTGTTGAGTGTTGGTTGGGTGGTGCAGGCTCAGGCTGTGGCAGACAGGGAATAAGTGCCCAGGCTAGACTGTATCATTGGGGTGCAGTCGAGTTTCGTGCAGGATGGTACTCATTTGTGGTTACTGGGTAGCCCCAGAGGGCAACGTTTTTCTTCTGGAGGGAAGACACAGTGCCACATAGTGACTCCAAAATTCCCAAACTGGAAGGCTTGTGGGCCAGGAGTGTGAGGAAAAAATTCTGAGAACACAAGCCAGACTTAGATTTCAAGGTGTAGGGAAGGCAGGCACCCTCTGCAGAGATGATTCGAGATCCTGTATACCTGAAGACAGAGCTAGGATCAGACGTTGGCTTAGGTCGGAGTTTCTGTCCATGACGGCCCCTTCATGAAGGGGAGGGTGTCACGAGGACATGGAGGTTTTCCGAAGATGGGAATTGTGAGATGCTCCAAACCACAATGATTTCTTCTGTGGGACAGTCGAGACCTGTTGGATGGCTCCAGGACATCCCATAAGAAAGTTATCCAGAGCAGGGTTCTAAGGATGGATGCCTGGGCAGCCTGCCTCCCATTCCAGGTGTCTCATAGAGCCAAGGCAAGTTCGATCTGCTGGATCTAGGGGAGCAACCGAGGCGGGTGTGTTGAAATGGGTGAGTTGAGGATGGGTCATAATGTGCATTTGTGTCCATGTAGACCTTGGAATGGGGTGCTTGATCCGGGGCCTTGAGGGATGTTCATAACCGGAGGTTTTGATGGAGCTCTAAAGAGTATGTTTCCTATGTAGAGAAGAGAATTGTTTTGATGAGTGCCTAAGGAATCTCCCATATGCTGGTATTGGAAACCAGGCCTCTGAGGAGAGATGACTGGAATCAAAAGCAATGGATCTGATTAGGGCCTAAGTGCCCTTCCAGTTCAATCTTATTCTATGGGGATATCTGTCTCTTGATCTGAGTGGAGTTGGTTTCCTAACTTGTGAAAGATCATCCCTGTTTGTCCTGTGCAGCCAACACAATTCAGATGGCCTGGGGGAGTTTGGAGGATTCTCCTAATCTATAGGGTTGTGGCCAATGGAAATGGCAGAATTCCCCTGGAGAGGGAAGCCACAGTCCTGAGGTGTGGCTCCAGGGGCCCCAGCTTGGATGGTGTGTGGGCCAGGACTGTGGGGACAGAAGTCTGAAAACACAAACTCAGCTTAGGTTTGGGGATGTATGTATGAAGGCTCGATCTACAGACCGTGAGAATTTTCCGGGCTATGAACAAAGGACGAGTATTTAGCGATTGCTCAGGGTTTTGTCTCTGGATTTTGTGTCAATGGTGGCCGTGGAATGTCGGGGTGTCCTCAAGGGCCATGGACAATTCTTTCTCTGGTGATTTGGCCTGATCCCAAGTGGTTGGGATCATTCTGTGAATGGGAAGAGTCCTTTCTGTATTTTTTTTTTTTTTACCTCAGGTGTCCCACCAAAGAGGGATTCCCGAGTAGAGCCCTGAGTAGGGGTGACTAGACATCTCGAACTCTGGTTGAGATTGGGGGACTAGGGGCTTGGCAAGCCCCATATGTGGGCTGTTGTTCCAGTCACTAAGAGGCTTTACATGAGGATAGGGCTCACGCTGAGTGTCACAATGTGTGTTTGTGCAAATTGTGGCCCTCAGGGATAGGTGGGGCCTCATAGTCCATGCTGCTTTCTCCTACAATGAACATTGGACAACATGCCAACCACTAGGTTTCTTGCCAAGGCGAAGGAGAAGTTCTGATTCTTGCATCACGTTCACTCCTGAGCAGTGAGTGGAGATAAGGTCTAGGTTCTGAAGGTGAAAATTGAGGTTGGGTAGAGATGATGGCCTAAAGCCATTGTGGGTGTAATATGCTCAGTGTACGGCCAACTGTCTTGGTGTTGGACTGGAGGTCTGCCCTCAGGCTGTGTCAGACAGGGCTTTAGTGCACAGGCTAGACTGTATAATTTGGGTATGGTCGAGTGGCATGCAGGTTGTTACTCATTTGGCGTTTCTGGTTAGCCCTATAGGGCAACATTTTTCTTCTGGAGGCCAGGCAGTGTGCTGCATTGTGTCTCCAGAATTTCCAAACTGGAGGGGTGTGGCCAGGATTCTGAGGACGGAAGTCTGGGAACACAAGTTAGGCTTAGGTTTCAGGGTGAGGGCCCAGCAGGCACACTCTCAAGTGCTGAATCGAGATCTCATGCTTCTGAATTCAGGGCGAGGATCAGTCTTTGGCTTAGGATGGAGTTTCTGTCCGTGATGGCCCATTTATGAAGGTGTGGGGCATCATGAGGAAATGGAGGTTTTCTCACAGTGTTATTGTGTAATGCTTCAAACCACAAGGATTCATTCTGCGAGACAGTCAAGACAGGTTGGTTGGATTCAGGACGTCCCATAAAGAAGTTCTCCAGAGCAGGGTTCTAAGGATGGATGCCTGGGAAGCCCGCCTCCCATTCTAACTGTCTCCTAGTGTCAAGGAAGGTTTGATCTGCTGGCTCTGGGTGAGCAGCCGAGTGGGCTGATTTGAAATGGACTCTCCTGAGAATGGATCATAATGTAAGTTTGTGTCCTTGGAGACCTTGGGATTGGGCCATGGTGCCAGCGCCCTGAAGGATCCTCCTAACCTGAGGTATTGACACAGCTCCAAAGAGCAAGTTTCCCATGTGGAGATGAGATCTGTTCTGATTGTTTCCTTAGGAAACCCCCATAATCTGATATTGGAAACCAGGCCTCTGAGGAGAGATACCTAGAAACCAAAGCAATGCATCAGAAGTTGGCTCAGGTTGGAGTTTCTGTCCATGATGGCCCCTTTATAAAGGGGAGCATCTCATGAGGCCATGTAGGTTTTCCCACGATATGAGTTGTGAGATGCTCCAATCTGCAAGGATTCCTTCTGTGGGACAGTCAAGACCTTTTGGAAGGCTCCAGGACATCCCATATGGAACAACGCCAGAGCAGGATTCCATGGATGGATGCCTAGAGAGTCTGCTTTGCATTCCAGTTGTCTCCTAGCGACAAGGCAGGTTTGATATTCTGCCTCTGGGGGAGTAATCGACGGGGATGAGTTGAAATGTACTCTCCTGCCGAATGGTCATAATGCGGGTATGTGTCCATGGAGACCTTGGAATAGGGCGGTTGCTCCGGCTACCTGAAGGTTTCTCCTAACTGGAGGCTTTTACAGAGCTCCAAAGGATAAGTTTCCCATGTGAAGACAAGATTTGTTCTGATTGGTATCTCTGGAATCCCCCATATGCTGGTATTGGAAAACAGGCCTCTGAGGAGAGATGCTTAGAAAAAAAAGCAATGGAACCAATTACATTCTAGGGGCCAGTCCAGTTTAATCTTCTTCTCTTGGGTTATCTGTCTACGGGTGAGTTGACGTCGTTGCTCAGCTTGTGAGAGATCGCCCCTCTTTGTCCTGGGTGGCCTACACTATTGGAATGGCCTCTGAGACTTTGGAGGTTTCTCCTTATCTGTAGGGTTGTGGCCAATGGAATGGGAAGAATTTCCTTGGAGAGGGCAGGCACAGTCCTGAGGTGTGGCTCCAGGGGCCTCAGTCTGGAGGGTGTGTGGGACAGGGATGTCAGGATAGAAGTCTGAAAACACAAACTCGGCTTAGGTTTGGGGACGTAGGTATGGCAGGCCCAATCTACAGACTATGAGGAGAATTTTTTGGGCTATGACCTAAGGGTGAGTGTGAACGCTTGCTGAAGCTTATGTCTCTGGATTTTGTGTCAATAGTGGCCGTGGAATGTCGGGCTGGCCTCATGGGCCATGGACGAGTCTTTCTCTCTGGACCCCAATCACTTGGGATGGCGGGTGACTTGGGGCATGGCAGGCCCCATATGCGGGCTCATGGTCCAGCCACTGAGAGGCTTTACTTGAGGACAGGGCTCAAACTGAGGGTCCCAATGTGTGTTTGAGCCCACCGCAGCTCTTAAGCATAGGCAGGGCCTCAGGGACCCTACACTACCCTCAGGGGCCCTACTACTGCCCCTGTAGGCCCTACAGGGGTCCTACACTGAACGTTGGACAAGATGCCAACCACAAGATTCTGGCGAGAGGGAAGGAGGAGTTCTGATTTCTGCATCACGTTCACCCATGGGAAGTGAGTAGAGATAAGGTCTAGGATTCTGTAGCCTGAAAACCGAAGTTGGAAAGAGATGGCGACATAAGGCCATGGCGGTTCAGATGTTCTCAGTGTACTGCAAACTGTCTGGGTGTCGGTTGGGAATTCAGGCCTCAGGTTCTGTCAGACAGGGCATTAGTGCACAGGCTAGACTATATAATTGGTGTACAGTTGAGTGACGTGCAGGTTTATCCTCATTTGAGTTTTCTGGGTAGACCCATAGGGCAATATTTTTCTTCTAGAGGGCAGGCAGAGTGCAGCACTGTGTCATCGGAAATCCCAAAATAGAGGGCGTGTGGTCCAGGAGAGTGAGGACGGAAGTCGGAGAACACTAGCTACGCTTAGGTTTTGGGGTGAGGGCACAGCAGGTACTCTCTGAAGAGCTGAATCAAGATCTCGTGCATCTGAAGTCAAGGCGAAGATCAGCTGTTGGCTCAGGTTGGAGTTTCTTTCCATGATCTGCCTTCATGAAGATTGGGGGCATCATGTGACCTTGGAAGCTTTCCATGATATGAGTTGTTAGGTGGTCCATGCACAAGGACTCCTGTGGGACAGTCGAGACCTGTTGGATGGCTCAAGGATGTCCCATAAGGAACGACGCAAGAGCAGGGTTCTAAGGATGGATGCCTGAAGAGCCCAACTCGCATTTCAATTGTCTCCTAGCGACAAGGCAGGTTCTATCTGCTGACTCTGGAGTAGCAACCGAGGGGGTTTAGTTGAAATGGACTCTCCTGAGGATGGGTCATAATTTGGGATTGTGTCCATGGAGATATTCAAATGGGGCAGTGGCTCCAGTGACCTGAAGTTTTCTCCTAACTGGAGGTTATGACACAGCTCCATAGAGCAAGATTCCCATGTGGAGACGAGATTTTTTCTGATAGGTAGCTCTGGAAACCCCCTTATGCTGGTATTGGAATCCAGGCCTCTGAGGAGAGATGCCTGAAAACAAAAGCAATGGATCCTATTAGGGCCTAGGTGCCTGTCTTGTTCAATATTCTTTTCTATGGATATCTGTCTAAGGTTCTGATTGGAGGTAGTGGCTCAGCTTGTGCCAGAGGGTCCCTGTATGTCCAGGACATCCTACACTATTGGGATGGCCTCAGAGATTTTGGATGATTCTCCTAATCTGTCAGGTTGTGCCAAATGAATGAGCAGAATTCCCTTGGAGAGGGAAGGCACAGTCCTGAGGTGTGGCTCCATGGGGCCCAGCCTTTAGAATGTGTGGGTGAGGACAATGGAGACAGAAGTCTGAAAACACAAACTCGGCTTAGGTTTGGGGACATAGGTATGGCAGGCCCGATCTACAGACCTTGAGAATTTTGGGGGCTCTGAACAAAGGGCAAGTGTGTGGCACTTTTTCAGGTTTTTGTCTCCGGATTTTGTGTCAATGGTGGCCGTGGAATGTCAGGCTGGCCTCATCGACCATGGACGAGTATTTCTCTCTGTGGATTTGGCCAGATTCCAAGTGTTTGGGGTCATTCTTTGGATGGTAGGAGTCCTTACTTTTTTTTTTTCTTTATCTTGGTTTTTTTTTTTTTTTTTTTTTTACCTTATGTGTCCCACCAAATAGGGATTCCAGAAAAGAGCTCTGAATAAGGTTGACTAGACTTCTCAATCTCTGGCTAGGATTGGGGGAGTAGGGGCATGGCAAGTCCCATATGCAGGCTCTTGGTCCAGCCCCGGAGAGGCTTTACTTGAGGCCAGGGTTCATGCTTAGGGTCCTAATGTGTGTTTGTGCCCATCACAGCCCTCAAGCATGTCTGAGGCCTCATTGGCCATGCTGGGTTCTCATATACTGAACGTTGGACAACATGCCAACCACAAGGTTTCTGGTCATGAGGAAGGTGAAGTTCTGATTTCTGCATCACGTACATCACTTAGTTGTGAGTGGAGATAATGTCTAGGTTCTGAAGCCTGAAGACCAAGGTTGGGAAGAGATGATGACCTAAGGCCATGGCATGTTCGATGTGTTCAGTGTGAGGCCAGGTGTCTGGGTGTCGGTCACGAGGTCTGGGGTCAGGCTGTGTCAGACAGGGCATTAGTGCCCAGGCTAGACTGTATAATTGGGGTACAGTCTAGAGAATTGCAGGTTGATCCTCATTTGATGTTTCTGGGTAGACCCCTAGGGCAAAGTCTCTCTTCTGGAGGGCAGGCAGAGTGCTGCATTTTGTCTCCAGAATTCCCAAAGTGGAAGGCTTGTGGGCCAGGAGTGTGAGGATGGAAGTCTGAGAACGCGAGCTGGCTTAGGTTTTGGGGCGAGGGCAAGGCAGGCACACTCTGCAGAGCTGAATTGAGATCTCATGCATCTGAGGTCAGGGCGAGGATCAGACGGGAGTTTCTGTCCATGATGTCCTCTACCTGAAGGTGGAGGCATCACGAGGCCATGGAGGTTTTCCCACGGTGCGAGTGTGTGATGCTGCAAACCACAAGGATTCCTTCTGCAGGACAGTTGAGACCTGTTGAATGGATCAAGGACACCCCATTAGGAATTTCTCCAGAGCAGAGTTCTAACATGGATACCTGGGCAACGAACTCGCATTCCAATTGTCTCCTAGTGACAAAGCAGGTTTGATCTGCTGGCACTGGGTGAGCAACCGCCAGGTTTGTGTTGAAATGGACTCTCCTGAGGATGGGTCATAATGTGGGATTGTGTCCATTGAGACATTGGAATGGGGCGGTGGCTCCAGTGACGTGAAATTTTCTCCTAACTGGAGGTTTTGACACAGTTCCATATAGCATGATTCCCATGTGGCATGCGATTTGTTCTGATTGGTAGCTCCAGAAACCCCCATGTGCTGGTATTGGAATCCAGGCCTCTGAGGAGAGATACATGAAAACAAAAGCAATGAATTCGTTTAGGGCCTAGGTGCCTGTCCTCTTCAATCTTCTTTTCTATGGATATCTATCTACAGGTCTGATTGGAGGTAGTGGCTCAGCTTGTGGCAGATGGTCCCTGTTTGTCCCGGACATCCTACAATATTGGGGTGGCCTCGGGGACTTCGGATGTTTCTCCTAATCTGTCAGGTTGTGCCAAAGGAATGAGCAGAATTCCCATGGAGAGGGCAGGCACAGTCCTGAGGTGTGGCTCCATGGGGCCAAGCCTTGAGGGTGTGTGGGCCAGGACAATGGAGACAGAAGTCTGAAAACACAAACTTGGCTTAGGTTTGGGGACATAGGTATGGCAGGCCCGATCTACAGACCGTGAGAATTTTTCAGGCTTTGAACAAAGGGCGAGTGTGTGGCGCTTTTTCAGGCTTTTGTCTCCGGATTTTGTGTCAATGGTGGCCGTGGAATGTCAGGATGGCCTCATCAGCCATGGACGAGTATTTCTCTCTGTGAATTTGGCCCAATTCCAAGTGTTTGCGGTCATTCTTTGGACGGTAGGCGTCCTATCTCTATTTTTTTTTAACCTCATGTGTCCCACCAAGGAGGGATTCTAGAGAAGAGATCTGAGTAGGGGTGACTAGACTTCTCAAGCACTGGTTAAGGTTTGGGGAGTAGGGGCATGGTAATCTCCATATGTGGGCTCTTGGTCCAGCCCCGGAGAGGCTTTACTTGAGGCCAGGGTTCATGCTTAGGGTCCTAATGTGTGTTTGTGCCCATCGCAGCCCTCAAGCATGTCTGAGGCCTCATGGGCCATGCTGGTTTCTCCTACACTGCACGTTGGACAACATCCCAACCACAGGGTTTCTGGTCATGGGGAAGGAGGAGTTCTGATTTCTGCATCACGTACACGGCATGGCAGTGAGTAGAGATAAGGTCTAGATTCTGAAGCCTGAAAACCGAAGTTGGTAAGAGATGACGACCTAAGGCCATGGTGGGTCCGTTGCACTTAGTGTGCGGCCAGATGTCTGTGTCCATCATGAGGTCTGGGCTCAGGCTGTGTCAGGCAGGGCATTAGTCCCCAGGCTAGACTGTATAATTGGGGTACAGTCGAGTGATGTGAAGGTTGGTCCTCATTTGGGGTTTCTGGTTGGCCCCATAGGGCAAAGATTTTCTTCTGGAGGGCAGGCAGAGTGCTGCATTCTGGCTCCAGAATTGCCAACTTCAGGGCTTGTGGGCCAGGTGTTTTTGGACAGAAGTCTGAGAACACAAGTTCAGCTTAGAATTCGCAGCGGTGACATGGCAGGCACACTCTACAGACCTGAAATGAGATCTCGTGCATCTGAAGTCAGGGCGAGGATCAGATGTTGGCTTAGGTTGGAGTTTCTGTACATGATGTCCCCTTCATGAAGATGGGGGGGCATCAGGAAACCATGGAAGATTTCCAACTTTGTGAGTGTGTGATGCTCCAAACCACAAGGATTCCGTCAGCGGGACAGTCACGACCTTTTGGATGGATCAAGGACGTCCCATAAGAAATGCTCCAAAGCACAGTTCTAATGATGGATGCCTGGGCAGTCCAACTTGCATTCCAGTTGTGTCCTAGTGAAAAGGAGGATTCGATCTGCTGTCACTGGGGGAACAACCGAGGGGGCTGAATTGAAATGCACTCTCATGAGGATCAGTCATGATGTGGATTTGTGTCCATGGATCCCTTGGAATGGGGCAGTGGCTCTGTTGCCCTGAAGAATTCTCCTAACCTGAGGTTTTGATGCAGCTCCAAAGAGCAAGTTTCCCATGTAGAGACGAGATTTGTTCTGAAACCCCCACAACCTGGTATTGGAAACCAAGCATCTGGGGAACAATGCCTGGAATCCAAAGCAATGGATCTGATTACGGTCTAGGGGCCTGTCCTTTTCAATATTCTCCTCTGAGTGTCTCTGTCTAAGATTCAGAATGGAGGTCACTGCTCAGCTTGTGTCAGATCACCCATGTTTGTTGGGGGAGGCCAACACTATTGGACTGGTCTTGGGAATTGGAGGTTTCTCCTAATCTGTAAGGTTGTGGCAAATGAAACGGGCAGAGTTCCCTTGGAGAGCACTGGCACAGTCCTTAGGTGTGACACCACCTTTCTGGGTGTCATCCAGGAGGTCCAGGCTCAGGCTGTGTCAGACAGGGCATTAGTGCCAAGCTTAGACTGTATAATTGGAGTAAAGTTGAGTGGCATGCAGGTTGATCCTCATTTGGCGTTTCTGGGTAGCCCCAGGGGCAACGTTTTTCTTCTGGAGGGAAGGAAGAGTGCTGCATTGTGGCGACGGAATTCTCACACTGGAGGGCTTGTGGGCCAGAATTGTGAGGAAGGAAGTGTGAGAACACAAGCTAGGCTTAGGTTTTGGGTCAAGATCATGGCAGGCACACTCTGTAGAGATAAATCTAAATCTCATGCATCTGAAGTCAGGGCGAGGATCAGACGTAGGCTCAGGTTGAAGTTTCTGTTCAGGATGGCCCCTTCATGATGGTGGGGGGCATCATGGGGCTATGGAGACTTTCCCACGATTGGCATTGTATGTTGCTCCAATCGGCAAGGATTCCTTCTACAGGACAGTCGAGACCGGTCATATTGCTCCAGGACGTCCCATGCGGAACCACGGCAGTGCAGGGTTCTAAGGATGGATTCCTGGAGTGCCCGCCTCACATTCCTATTGTCTCCTAGTGACAAGGCAGGTTCGATCTGCTTCTTTTGGGGAGCAACCAAAGGGGATGTGTTGAAATGGACTCGCCTGCGGATGGGTCATAATGTGGGTTTGTGTCCATGGAGACCTTGGAATGGGGTGTTGGCTGCTGGGACCTGAAGGTTTCCCTTAACTGGAGGTTGTGACACAGCTCCAAAATGCATGTTTCCCATGTGGAAATGAGATTTGTTCAGACTGGTACCTCCAGAAGAACACATAAGCTGGTATTGGAAACCAGGCCTCTGAGGAGAGATGCCTGGAATCAAAAGCAATGGATCTGATTAGGGCTTAGGTGCCTGTCCGGTTCAATCTTCTTCTCTGGGGTTATCTGTCTATGGGTCTGAGTTGAGGTAGTTGCTCATCTTGGGACAGATCACCCTGTTTGCCCTGAGTGGCCAACACTATTGGGATGGCCTCAGGGACGTTGGAGTGTTCTCCTAATCTTTAGGGTTGTGGCCAATGGAATGGGCAGAATTTGCTTGGAGAAGGCAGGCACAGTCCTGAGGCATGGCTCCAGGGGACCCAGCCTGGAGGGTGTGTGGGCCAGGACAGTGGGGACAGAAATCTGAAAACCCAAACTCAGCTTAGGTTTGGGGACGTAGGTATGACAGGCCTGTGAGGAGAATTTTTCAGGCTATGAACAAAGGGCAAGTGTGAGGCATATCTCCAGGCTTTTGTCTCTAGATTTTGTGTCAATGGTGGCCATGGAATGACGGGATGGCCTCTTTGGCCATGGATGATTCTTTCTCTTTTAAGATTTGGTCAGATCCCAAGTTTTGGGGCTCATTCAGGGGATGGAGGAGACCCTTTGATATTTTTTTCCTCAGGGGTTCCAGAGCAGAGACCTGAATAGGGGTGACTAGACCTCTCAACCTCTCATTAATATTGGGGGACTAGGGATGGCAATGCGGGTTCTTGGTCCAGCCCCTGAGAGGCTTTACTTGAGGACAGGGCTCACACTGAGGGTCCCAATGTGTTTGTGCCCATTGCGGTTCTCAAGCATGGGCGGGGACTCATGGGCTACACTGGATTCTCCTACACTGAACGTTGGAAAACATGCCAACCACAAGGTTTCTTGCCTTGAGGAAGAAGGAGTTTCATTTCTGCATCACGTTCACCCCTGGGTAGTGAGTATATATAAGGTCTAGGTTCTGAAGCCTGAAAACCAAGGTTGAAAAGAGATGATGACCTAAAGCCATGGCGGGTCTGATGTGCTCAGTGTACAGCCAGCTGTCTGGGTGTCGGTTGAAAATTCAGACCTCAGGCTGTGCAAGACAGGGCATTAACGCCGAAGCGAAACTGTATAATTGGGGTAGAGTCAAGTGGCATGCAGGTTGATCCTCATTTGGTGTTTCTGGTTATCCCCATAGGACAACGTTTCTCTTCTGGAGGGCAGTCAGAGTGCTGCATTGTGTCTCTCCAGAATTCCCTAACTGGAGGGCTGGTGGGCTCGGAGTGTGAGGACGAAGTCTGAGAACAATAGCTAGGTTTTGCTTCGGGGCGGGGTTTCGGCAGGCACACTCTGCAGAGTTGAATCAAGATTTCGTGCATCTGAAGTCAGGGCGAGGATTAGACGTTGGCTCAGGTTGGAGTTTCTGTCCAAGATGGCTCTTTCATGAAGGGGACAGTGCACCACGAGGCCACAGAGCTTTTCCCATGATGGGAGTTGTGAGGTGCTCCAAAGCGCAAGGATTCCTTCTGCAGGACAGCTGTGACCTGTTGGATGGCTCCAGGACGTCCCATATGGAATTACTTCAGAGTAGTTTTCTACAGATGGATGCCTAGCCAGTCCGCCTCACATTCCAATTGTCTCCTAGTGACAAGATAGGTTCGATCTGCTGGCTCTAGGGGAGCACCCAAGGGCACTGAGTTGAAAAAGACTCTCCTGCAGATGGGTCCTAATGTGGGATTGTGTCCATGGAGACCTTGGAATGAGGTGGTGGCACCGGGGCTCTGAAGGATTTTCCTAGCCGGAGGTTTTGACACAGCTTGAAAGAGCACGTTTCCCATGTGGAGAAGACATTTGTTCTGACTGATGCCTCAG
Organism: Mustela nivalis; assembly: GCF_964662115.1. Classification (NCBI taxonomy): domain Eukaryota; kingdom Metazoa; phylum Chordata; class Mammalia; order Carnivora; family Mustelidae; genus Mustela; species Mustela nivalis. Next base: position 18,835 of record NW_028133771.1, on the reverse strand, counting down.
GAAACCCCCATATGGTGGTATTGAAAACCAGGTCTCTGAGCTTCTGACATAGCTCCTCGAGCAAGTTTCCAATGTGCAGACAAGACTTGCTCTGAAGGAGCCTATGGAAACCCCATAGGCTGGTATTGGAAATCAGGCCTCTGAGAAGAGATGCCTGGAAACCAAAGCAATGGATCTGATTAGGGCCTAGGGGCCTGTCCAGTTCAATGTTCTTCTCTGGGGACATCTGTCTCCGAGTCTGTGTGGAGCTAGTTGCTCAGCTAGTGTCAGATCACCCCTGTTTGTTCCGAGCAGCCTACAATATTGGGATGGTCCCAGGGACATTGGAGATTTCTCCTGATTATATGGTTGTGGCCAATGGAATATGAAGAATTCCCTTTGAGAGGGCAGGAACAATACTGATGTGTGGTTCCAGGGGCCCTAGCATGGAGGGTGTGTGTTTTCACACAACTGTCCAAACAGCCCTGGCCTACACAACCTACAGGCTCAGGCCCCTGGAGCCAAACCTGAGGACTGTACTTGTCCTCTCAGAGGGAATTGTGTGTGCCCATTCCAATGGCCACAACCCTTCTAATAGGATAAACTTCCAAAGTCCCTGATCCATCTCAATAGTGGTGGCTTCCCAGGAAAAACAGGGGTAATCTGAGCCCAACTGAGCACCTACCTGTACTCAGACCCATAGACAGATGTCCCCAGAGGTATGAAGGAAAGAACAGGCGCCTAGGCACTAATCAGTTCCATTGCTTTGGTTTCCAGGCATCTCTCCTCAGAGGCCTGGATTTCAAAAGCAGCATATAGCTGTTTCTTGACTCACCCATCTGAAAACATCTCATCTACACATGGGAAACTTGCACGTAGGGGCTGTGTCAAAGCCTCTGTTTAGGAGAACCCTTTAGGGCCCCAGTGCCACCGCTTCATTCCAAGGTCTCCATAGACACAAAAGCACATTAGGACCGATCCCCAGGGGTGTCCATTTCAACTCAGCGTCCACGGTTGCTCCCCACAGATCCAGGAGATCTAACCTGTCTTGTTGCTAGGAGACAATTGAAATGCGAGGTGGGCTACCCATCCATCCATCCTTAGAACCCTGCTCAGAATCATTGGCCTGGAGCCAAACAACAGGTCTCAATTGTCCTGCAGAAGACTCTCTGCAGTTTGGAGCTTCTCACAACTCCCATCGTGGGAAAACCCCCATGGCCTCGTGATCCCCCCCCCATTCATGAAGGGGCCATCAGGGACAGAAACTCCAACCTGAGCGATCGTCTGATCCTCGCCCTGACTTCAGATGCACGAGATCTCGATTCAGGTCTGTTGAAGGTGCCTGCCATGGCCTCACCCAGAAACCTAAGCCTAGCTTGTGTTCTAAGACTTTTGTCGTCAGACTACTGGCCCACAAGCCCTCCAGTTTGGCAATCCAGAACTACAATGCAGCAATCTGCCGGCCCTCCAGAAGAAAAACATTGTCCTCTGGGGCTACCCAGTAACCCCAAATAAGAATCAACCTGCACCGACATTGGATGTACTCCAAATACATAGGCTGACCAGGGCACTAATGCCCTTTCTGACACAGCCTGAGCCTGGACCCCGTGGACCCACCCAGACAGCTAGCCGCACACTGAGCACATCAAGCCGCCATGGCCTTAGGTCGTCATCTCTTCCCAACCTCGGTTTTCAGGTTTCAGAACCTAGACCTTATCTCCAATCACTGCCCAGGGTTGAGGTGATGCAGAAATCAGAACTCCTTCCCCATGGCAAGAAACCTTGTGGTTGGCATGTTGTCCAACGTTCAGTGTAGTTGAAACCAGTGTGGCCCATGAGGCCCCGCTTATGCTCGTGGGCCACATTGTTCACAAACACACATTGTGACGCTCAGGCTGAGCCCAGTCCTCAAGTAAGGCCACTCAGTGGCTGGATGAAGAGATAGCATATTGGGCTTGCCATGCCCCTAGGCCCCAATTTTTAACCATAGTTCCGGTTGTCCCTTCAGTCTTCCCCACGGCTTTGCTTTGGAATTCCTCTTTGGTGGGACACCTGAGGTAACAAACCTGAAATGAGTCCTCCCATCCCACAGATTGACGAAAAGCAATTGGGAATCGGGCCAAATCCTCAGAGAGGAAGATTCGCCCATGGCCCATGAGGCCCTCCCGACATTCCACGGCCATCGCTGATACAAAATCCAGAGACAAAAGCCTGAGCAAGCGCCTCAGACTCGCACTTTCTTCATATCCTGAAGAGTTCTTCTCATGGTTTGTCGATCGGGCCTGCCATACCTACGTCCCCAAACCTAAGCTGAGTTTGTGTTTTCAGTCTTCTGTCATCAAAGTCTTGGGCCACACACCCTCCAGGCTGGGAGCCTGTAGCCACACATTAGGACTGTGCCTACCAATCCATGGGAATTCTGCCCATTCCATGGTCCAAAATCGTACAAATTAGGAGAAACCTCCAAAGTCCCTGAGGCCATCCCAATAGTGTAGGTCGCCCGGAACAAACAAGGGCTGTCTGACACCAGCTGATAATCGACCTCCATTCATACCATAGATGGATGTCCCCAGAGAAGAAGATTGAACCAGACAGGACTCTAGGCCATAATAGGATCCATTGCTTTGGGTTACAGGCATGTGTCCTCAAAAGCCTGATTCCAATACGAGCATAGGGGTTTTCCTGAGGCACCCATCAGAACTCATCTCGTCTCCACAAGGAAACCTGTGCATGGGAGCCATGTCCAAAGCTTAGGAGAGTACTTCAGGGTCCCGGTGCCACCGCCCCATTCCAAGGCCCTCATGGACACATTAGGACCCATCCTCAGGAAAGTCCATTTCAACTCAGCCACCCCGGTTGCTCCGGTAGAGCCATCAGATCAAAACTGTCTTGTTGCTAGGAGACAATTGGAATGCGAGGCGGGCTTTCCAGGCATCCATCCGCGAATGGTGCTCTAGAGTATTTCCATATGGGATGTCCTGGAGCTGTCCAACAGGTCTCAATTGTCCCGCAGAAGGAATCCTTGAAGGGGGCATCCCACAACTCCCAACGTGGGAAAACCTCAATGGCCTCGAGATTCCGCTCCCTTCATGAAGCGGCCGTCATGCTCAGAAACTCCCACCTGAGCCAACGTCTGATCGTCGCCCTGACTTCACATGGATGAGATATTGGTTCAGATCTGCAGGGGGTACCTGCTGTGCCTTTGCCCTGAAACCCAAGTCTAGCTTGTCTTCTCACACTTCCGTCCTCACACTCCTGGCCCCGAAGTCCTAAAATTTGGCAATTCCGGGCCCACAATGCAGCACTCTGCCGGCCCTCTAGAAAAAAAAAAAAATATTGCCTCATGAGCTACCCAGGCACCTTAAATGAGGATAAACCTACACAGCACTCGACCTTACCCAAATTATATAGTCTAACCTGGGCACTAATGCACTGTCGAACACAACCTGAGCCTGGACCTCCTGACCAACACCCAGAAAGCTGACCGCACACTGAGCACATAAAACCCGCCATGGCCTTAGGTCATCATCTCTTCCCTACCTCAGTTTTCAGGCTTCAGAACGGAGACCGTATCTCCAATCACTGCCCAGGGGTGAATGTGATGCAGAAATCAGTACTCCTCCTTACACATGGCAAGAACCCTTGTTGTTGGCACGTTGTCCAACGTTCAGTGTAGGAGAAACCAGCATTTACCCTGAGGCCCTGCCCATTCTTAAGTGCGACGAGGGCATACACACGCATTGTGACCCTCAGCATGAGTCCTGTCCTCTATTAAGTCCTCTCAGTGGCTGGATCATTAGATGTCATAATGGGCTTGACATGTCCCTAGGCCCCAATTTTTAACCAGATTTCTGATTGTCCAGTCGCCCCTCCCTAGGGCTCTACTCTGGAATCCCTCATTTAGTGGGACACCTGAGGTTAAAAAAGAAAACAACAACAACAACAACAACAAAAAAAACGGACATCTTCCAGCCCACAGAATGACCCGAAACTCTTTGGACGGGGCCAAACCACCAGAGAGTAAGACTCGTCCATTTCCCATGAAGTCACCCAGAAATTCCACGACCATGAGTGACACGATATCCAGAGACAAAAACATGAGCAGGAGCCTCACACTCGCCCTTCTTTCAAATCCAGAAGAGTTCTCCTCATGGTCTGTAGATCAGTCCTGCCATACCTAACACCCGAAACATAAGCCGAGTTTGTGTTTTCAGACAACTGTCCAAACAGCCCTGGCCTACACAACCTACAGGCTCAGAACCCTGGAGCCAAACCTGAGGACTGTACTTGCTCTCTCCAAGGGAATTTTGTGTGCACATTCCAATGGCCACAACCCTTCTAATAGGATAAACCTCCAAAGTCCCTGATCCATCTCAATAGTGGTGGCTTCCCAGGAAAAACAGGGGCAATCTGAGCCCAACTGAGCACCTACCTGCACTCAGACCCATAGACAGATGTCCCCAGAGGTAAAAAGGAAAGAACAGGCCCCTAGGCACTAATCAGATCCATTGCTTTGGTTTCCAGGCATCTCTCCTCAGAGGCCTGGATTTCAAAAGCAGCATATAGCTGTTTCTTGACTCACCCATCAGAAAACATCTCATCTATACATGGGAAACTTGCACGTTGGAGCTGTGTCAAAGCCTCTGTTTAGGAGAACCATTTAGGGCACAGTGCCACCGCTTCATTCCAAGGTCACCATAGACAACAAAGCTCATTAGGACCCATCCTTAGGGGTGTCCATTTCAACTCAGCGTCCTCGGTTGCTCCCCACAGATCCAGGAGATCTAACCTGTCTTGTTGCTAGGAGACAATTGGAATGCGAGGTGGGCTACGCAGCCATCCATCCTTAGAACCCTGCTCAGAATCATTGGCCTGAAACCAAGCAACAGGTCTCAATTGACCTGCAGAAGACTCTCTGCAGTTTGGAGCTTTTCACAACTCCCATCGTGGGAAAACACCCATGGCCTCGTGATGCCCCCCCCCATTCATGAATGGGCCATCAGGGACAGAAACTCCAACCTGAGCGATCGTCTGATCCTCGCCCTGACTTCAGATGCACGAGATCTCGATTCAGGTCTGTAGATTGTGCCTGCCATGGCCTCACCCAGAAACCTAAGCCTAGCTTGTGTTCTCAGACTTTTGTCGTCAGACTACTGGCCCACAAGCCCACCAGTTTAGCAATCCAGAACTACAATGCAGCACTCTGCCTGCCCTCCAGAAGAAAAACATTGTCCTCTGGGGCTACCCAGTAACCCCAAATGAGGATTAACCTGCACCGACCTTGGCTGTACCCCAAATACATAGGCTGACAAAAGCACTAATGCCCTTTCTGACACAGCCTGAGCCTGGACTCCCTGGCCCGTCCCAGACAGCTGGCTGCACACTGAGCACATCGAGCCTCCGTGGCCTTAGTTCTTCATCTCTTCCCAACCTCGGTTTCCAGGTTTCAGAACCTAGACCTTATCTCCAATCACTGCACAAAGTGGAAGGTGATGCAGAAATCAGAACTCCTTCCCCATGGCAAGAAACCTTGTGGTTGGCATGTTGTCCAACGTTCAGTGTGGTTGAAACCAGTGTGGCCCATGTGGCCCCGCCCATGCTCGCAAGCCACATTGGTCACAAACACACATTGTGACCCTCAGGCTGAGCCCAGTCCTCAAGTAAGGCCACTCAGTGGTAGGATGAAGAGATAGCATATTGGGCTTGCCATGCCCCTAGGCCCCAATTTTTAACCATAGTTCGGGTTGTCCCTTCAGTCTTCCCCACGGCTTGGCTTTTGAATTCCTCTTTTGGTGGTACACCTGAGGTAACAAAACTGAAATGAGACCTCCCATCCCAGAGATTGACGAAAAGCAATTGGGAATCAGGCCAAATCCTCAGAGAGGAAGATTCGTCCATGGCCCATGAGGCCTGCCCGACATTCCACGTCCATCGCTGATACAAAATCCAGAGACAAAAGCCTGAGCAAGCGACTCATACTGGCACTTTCTTCATATCCTGAACAATTCTTCTCATGGTTTGTAGATTGGGCCTGGGATACCTACGTCCCCAAACCTAAGCTGAGTTTGTTTTCAGACAACTGTCCAAACAGCCCTGGCCTACACAACCTACAGGCTCAGGCCCCTGGAGCCGAACCTGAGGACTGTACTTGCCCTCTCCAAGGGAATTGTTTGTGCCCATTCCAATGGCCACAACCCTTCTAATAGGATAAACCTCCAAAGTCCCTGATCCATCTCAATAGTGGTGGCTTCCCAGGAAAAACAGGGGCAATCTGAGCACTACAGAGCACCTACCTGCACTCAGACCCATAGAGAGATGTTCCAGAGGTAAAAAGGAAAGAACAGGCCCCTAGGCACTAATCAGATCCATTGCTTTCGTTTCCAGGCATCTCTCATCAGAGGCCTGGAATTCAAAAGCAGCATATAGCTGTTTCTTGACTCACCCAACAGAAAACATCTCATCTACACATGGGATACTTGCACGTTGGAGCTGTGACAAAGCCTCTGTTTAGTACAACTCTTTAGGGCCCAAGTGCCAACGCTTCATTCCAAGGTCTCCATAGACACAAAAGCACATTAGGACCCATGCCCAGGGGTGTGCATTTCAATGCAGTGTCCTCGGTTGCTCCCCACAGATCCAGGAGATCTAACCTGTCTTGTTGCTAAGAGACAATTTGAATGCGAGGTGGGCTACCCAGCCATCCATCCTTAGAACCCTGCTCAGAATCATTGGCCTGGAGCCAAACAACAGGTCTCAATTGTCCTGCAGAAGACTCTCTGCAGTTTGGAGCTTCTCACAACTCCCATCGTGGGAAAACCCCCATGGCCTCGTGATCCCCCCCCCCATTCATGAAGGGGCCATCAGGGACAGAAACTCCAACCTGAGCGATCGTCTGATCCTCGCCCTGACTTCAGATGCATGAGATCTCGATGCAGGTCTGTAGATTGTGCCTGCCATGGCCTCACCCAGAAACCTAAGCCTAGCTTGTGTTCTCAAACTTTTGTCGTCAGACTACTGGCCCACAAGCCCTCCAGTTTGGCAATCCAGAACTACAATGCAGCACTCTTCCGGCCCTCCAGAACAAAAACATTGTCCTCTAGGGCTACCCAGTAACCCCAAATGAGGATCAAGCTGTACCGACCTTGGCTGTACCCCAAACACATAGGCTGACCAGGGCACTAATGCCCTTTCTGACACAGCCTGAGCCTGGACTCCCTGGCCCGTCCCAGACAGCTGGCCGCACACTGAGCACATCGAGCCGCCATGGCCTTAGGTCATCATCTCTTCCCAACCTCGGATTTCAGGCTTTAGATTCTAGACCTTACCTCCAATCACTGCCCAGGGTTGAACGGGATGCAGAAATCAGAACTCCTTCCCCATGGCAAGATACCTTGTGGTTGGCATGTTGTCCAACTTTCAGTGTAGTTGAATCCAGTGTTGCCCATGAGGCCCCGCCATGCTCGGAGGCTACATTGGTCACAAACACACATTGTGACACTCAGCCTGACCAAAGTCCTCAAGTAAGGCCTCTCAGTGGCTGGATGAAGACATAGCATATTGGGCTTGCCATGCCCCTAGTCCCCAATTTTGAACCATAGTTCTGGTGGTCCCTTCAGTCTTCCCCACGGCTTTGCTTGGAATTCCTCTTTTCGTGGGACACCTGAGGTAACAAAACTGAAAGGAGTCCTCCCATCCCACAGTTTGACGAAAAAAAATTGGGAATCGGGCGAAATCCTCATAGAGGTAGATTCGTCCATGGCCCATGAAGCATCCCCGACATTCTACGGCCATTGCTAATACAAATTCCAGAGACAAATGCCTGAGCAAGCGCCTCAGACTCGCTCTATATTCAAATCTTCATGAGTTCTTCTCATTGTTTGTATATTGGGCCTGCCATACCGACGTCCCCAAAAAAAGCTGAGTTTGTGTATCGGAATCACAATCAGAACTCTGCCTTCCACATGGCTGTAATGCTTGTTCTTCACATGGAGTCAACCTTCAAGTGGGGAACCCTTCATGGCCCCTGATGCAACGCCAAAACATGAATGCTGCTTGGGCACAAATTCACACTGTGACCCTAGCATGAGCCCCATGTCAAAGAAAGGCCTGTCAGGTTCGAGACGAAGATCCTGCATATAGTCCCTGCCATGCCCATAGGCACCCAAAACTAACTAGATGGTGTGTATTCCAGTTGAAGGAACACACTGCTGTGCTCTAGAGTCCCTCTCCTGGGAGGTCCTTTGTGGCAGAAAACAGTACTCTTCACTTCCCACAGAATGAACCCAAACACTTGGGAGCTTGGACAATCCCCCGAGAGGAAGGCTCTTCCTCGGCCCCTGAGGCAACCCCTACCCTGACTGGACACTGTGAACGCAACACCCAGAGACAAAAGCCTGAGCAACTGCCTCCCACTTGCCCTCCTTTGATATCCAGAGAATCTCCCCTCACGGACTGGAGATCAGGCCTGCCATTACCTTGGCCCCTTCCTGAGCCAAGTTTGCTTTTTCAGACATCAGTCCCCACAGCCCTGGCAAACACAGCCTCTAGGCTGGGTCCTCTGGAGCCATACCACAGGACCGTGCCTGCTCTCTCCTGGCAAACTGTGTCCATTCCTTTGGCCACACACCTCCAGAATATGAGAAACCTCAAGGCCTCCGAGGACATCCCACTACTGGGAGCCTCCCCGGACACACAGGGGCTTTCGGACACAAGCGGAGCTGCTACCTCCATGAAGGCATGCACACAGATGTCAACAGAGATAGAAGGTTGAGCCGGACAGGCCCTTAGGCCATAATCTCAACTCTTGCTTTGGGTTCCAGGTGTTACTCCTCAGAAACTTTGGTTCGAAGAACAGGATATGGGGCTTTCCTGAGGCACTGAACAGAACTCCTCTCGTCTCCACATGGGGAGCTTTCTTACTGGGGATGTATCAAACCCTTCAGGTAGTGCCCAAGCAGCACTTGAGTGCTGATTGGGAACAAATTCACACTGTGACCCTCAGCATGAGCCCCATGTCAAAGACAGGCCTGTCAGGGCCTGGACAAAGAGCCCGCATATGGGGCTTGCCAAGCCCCTATGCACCCAATCCTCACCAGGGTTTGAGATTTCAGTCGCCCCGCCCGTACCTGGGGCTCTGTTCTGGAATCCCTTTCTTGGAGAGACACATGAGCCAGACAACACGACTCCACCCTTCCCACAAAATGACCCCAATCTTGGAAGATGGGACAAATCCCCAGAGAGGGATACTCGTCCACAGTCCCTGAGGCCACCCCTCAAATTCACGGCTATCCCGGACACAGCATCCAGAGACAAAAGCCTGAAGGAACGCCTCCCACTCGCCCTTGTTTCAGAGGCCCAGGAGTTCCCTCTCGGGCTGTACATCCGGCCTGCCATACCCTAGGCACCACTCATAAGCTGACTTTGTGTTTTCAGACTTCTGTGCCCACAACCTGTACCCACACACCTCCAGGCTAGGGCCTCTGGAGCCACAGCGAAAGATTGTGCCTGCCCTCTCCAAAAAAAGTGTGCCCAATCCATTGACCACAAACCTACAGGTTAGGGAAAAGCTCCAAGGCCCTGAGGCCATCAATAGTGTAGGCCACCCTGGACTAAGAGGGGCTCTCTGACACCAGCGGAGCAACTATCTCCACTTAGACTCTCAGACAGTGTCCCCAGAGACAGAAGGTTGAAATGGACAGGCCCCCAGGCCCTAATCTGAACCTTAGCTTTGGTTTCCATGTGTCCGTCCTCAGAGGACTGTTTTCATAGACCAGCACACGGGGCTTTTCCGAGGCACCAAACCAAACCTCTCTCTCCACATGGGGAGATTTCTTACTGGGGATGTAACAAACCCTTCAGGTAGGAGAGTTCCACAGGGCCACTGAACAACCAGCACATTCAAAGGTCTCCATGGACCCAAACGCACATTATGACGCATCCTCAGGAGAGGCCATTTCAACTCAGCCCCCTGGGTAGCGTAACCCAGAGGCAGCAGATCAAACATATCTTTTCGCTAATGGCCAATGGGAATGCGAGGCATGCTGTACAGGGATCCATCCTTCGAACCCTGCTCTCCAGTCCTTCCGTATGGTATGTCCTGGAGCCATGCAACAGGACTCGAATGTCCCACAGAAGGAAACCTTGTGGTTTGGGGCAACCTCCAAACTCAGCGTGGGAAAACTTCCTTGGCCTCATGAGGCCCCCGCTTCATGAAGGTGCCATCATGGACACATACTCCAGCCTCAGCCAACGTCTGATCCTCAGCCTGACTTCAGATGCAGGAGATTTTGATTCAGCCTCTGCAGAGTGGGTCTGATCTGCCCTTGGCTCCAATCCTCACCCTAGCTTGTTATTTCAGACTTCTGTCCTCACACTCCTGGCCCACAAGCCCTCCCTACTGGGAATTCTGGGGCCACAAAGAAGCACTCTGCCGGCCTCCCAGGAGAAAAACATTGTCTATGGTGCTGCCCAGAAACCCCAAATGAGGATCAAACTTCTTGGCCCTCGGCAACACCCCCATTGCATAGGCTACCTTAAACAGTGATGCTCTGTCACAAATAGCCTGAGCCCAGACCTTCCAACAGACACCGACACAGCTGGCTGCACACCCAGCACATTGGACCCGCCACTGCCTTAGGCCACCATCCATTCCCAACCTGGGTTTTCAGTCATCGGAACCTAGACCTTATCTCCAATCCCTGCAAAGGGGGGAACCTGATGCACAAATCAGAACCCCTCCTTCCCCATGGCAAGAAAACTTGCTGCTGGCAGTGAGTCAAACCTTCAGTGTAGGAGAAAACGGCATGGCCCATGAGGCAACGCCCAAGCGTTAGGGCCGCCTTGGGGACAAACACACATTGTGACCCTCAGCGTGAGTACCTTATTCAAGTAACGCCTCTCAGTGACTGGACCATGAGCCCGCATATGTGGCTTGCCATGCCCATAGGCACCCAGGATTAACTAGATGGTGTGCATTCCAGTTGAGGGAACCCACTGCTGTGCTCTAGAGTCCCTCTCCTGGGCGGTCCCCTGTGGCAGAAAACAGTACTCTTCCCTTCCCACAGAATGAATCCAAACACTTGGGAGCTTGCACAATCCCCCGATAGGAAGGCTCTTCCTCGGCCTCTGAGACAACCCCTACCCTGACCGGACACTGTGAACGCAACACCCAGAGACAAAATCCTGAGTGACTGCCTCCCACTTGCCCTCCTTTGATATCCAGAGGATCTCCCCTCACGGACTGGAGATCAGTCCTGCCATTACCTTGGCCACTAGCTGAGCCAAGTTTGCTTTTTCAGACATCTGTCCCCACAGCCCTGGCAAACACAACCTCTAGGCTGGGTCCTCTGGAGCAATACCACAGGACCGTGCCTGCTCTCTCCTGGGAAACTGTGTCCATTCCTTTGGACACACACCTCCAGAATATGAGAAACCTCAAGGCCCCCGAGGACATCCCACTACTGGTAGGCTCCCTGGACACACAGGGTCATTTGGACACAAGCTGAGCAGCTACCTCCATGAAGGCATGCACACAGATGTCAACAGAGATAGAAGGTTGAGCCGGACAGGCCCTTAGGCCGTAATCTCAACTCTTGCTTTGGTTTCCAGGTGTTACTCCTCAGAGGCTTTGGTTCGAAGAACAGGATATGGGGCTTTCCTGAGGAACTGAACAGAACTCCTCTCGTCTTCACATGGGAAGCTTCCTTGTTGATGCTGTGTCAAACACCTCAGTTTGGAAAACTCTGCAGAGTCCCTGAGCCACCTCCACATTCCAAGGTCTCCCAGGCCACAAAGCCACAGTAGGACTCATCTTCAGGAGAGTCCATTTCAACTCTCCACTCTGGGTAGCTCACCCAGGAGCCCGCAGATTGAGCCTGCCTTGTCCTTACTAAAGAGTGGGAATATGAGGTGGCGTTCCCAGGCATCCATGCTTAGACACCTGCTCTCGAGTCTTTCCGTATGGGGCCTCCTGGAACCATCCAATAGGACTCGACTGTCGTGCAGAAGGAAAGCTTGAGGTTTGGAGTAGTTCACAAATCCCATCGTAGGCAAACCTCCCTGGCCTAATGAAGCCCTCATCCTTCAGGAAGAGGCCATGCTGGACAAAAACTCTAGCCTGAGGCACGTCTCATAGTTGACATGACCTCAGTGCAGGAGATCTCAATTCAGCCTCTGCAGAGTGGGCCTGCCGTGCCCTCGGTCTCAAACCTCAGGCTACCTTGTGTTTTCAGACTTCCTTCCTCACACTCCTGGCAAACAAGCCCTCCGGACCAGGAACTCCAGAACCAAAACCCAGCCCAGTGTCTGCCCAATGGAAGAAAAACGTTTCCTTGTGGGGCTCTCCAGAAAACCCAGATGAGGATCAACCTGCTCGGGCCTCGACGGTACCCGAACTGGATAGGATGCTCTGGGCACTCATGCTCTGTCTGACACAGCCTGAAGCCAGACGTCCAGACAACAAGGAGACAGATGGCCGCACACCCAGCACTTCGGACACGCCATGGTCTTATGCCGTCACCTGTTCCTAACCTTGGTTTTCAGATATCTGAACCTAGACATTATATCAATTCTCCACACAGCTGGGTATAGCAAACACAAAACAGAAGTCCTCCTTCCCCATGGCTGCCAAGCTTGCTCTTGGCATGGAGTCACACCTTCAGGGTGGGAGAAACCTTCATGGCCCCTGAAGCCACGCCCAAACTTGAGTGCTGCTTGGGCACAAATTCACACTGTGACCCTCAGCATGAGCCCCATGTCAAAGAAAGGCCTGTCAGGACCTGGACCAAGAGCCCGCATATGGGACTTGCCAAACCCCTATGCACCCAATCCTCACCAGTGTTTGAGTTTTCCAGTCGCCCCACCTGTACCTGGGTTCTGCTCTGGAATCCCTTTCTTGGAGAGACCCATGAGCCAGACAACACGACTCCACCCTTCCCTCAAAATGACCCCAAACTCTTGGGAGCTGGGACAAATCCCCAGAGAGGGATACTCGTCCACAGTCCCTGAGGCCACCGCTCCAATCCACGGCTATCCCGGACACAACATCCAGAGACAAAAGCCTGAAGGAACGCCTTCCACTCGCCCTTGTTTCAGAGGCCCAGGAGTTCCCTCTCGGGCTGTACATCCGGCCTGTCATACCCTAGGCGCCACTCATAAGCTGACTTTGTGTTTTAAGACTTCTGTGCCCACAGCATGGACCCACACAACCTCCAGGCTAGGGCCTCTGAAGACACAGCGAAAGATTGTGCCGGCCCTCTCTAAGGAAAGTGTGTCCAATCCATTGACCACAACCCTACAGTTTAGGGAAAAGCTCCAAGGCCCCTGAGGCCATCAATAGGTAGGCCACCCTGGACTAAGAGGGGCTCTCTGACACCAGCAGAGCAACTATCTCCACTTAGATTCTCAGACAGTGTCCCCAGAGACAGAAGGTTGAAATGGACAGGCCCCCAGGCCCTAATATGAACCTTAGCTTTGTTTCCATGTGTCCGTTCTCAGAGGACTGTTTTCGTAGACCAGCACACGGGGCATTTCCGAGGCACCAAACCAAACCTCTCTCTCCACATGGGGAGCTTTCTTACTGGGGATGTATCAAACCCTTCAGGTAGTAGAGTTCCACAGGGCCACTGAACAACCAGCACATTCCAAGGTCTCCATGGACCCAAACGCACATTATGACGCATCCTCAGGAGAGGCCATTTCAACTCAGCCCCCTGGGTAGCGTAACCCAGAGGCAGCAGATCAAACATATCTTTTCGCAAATGGCCAATGGGAATGCGAGGCATGCTGTACAGGGATCCATCCATCGAACCCTGCTCTCCAGTCCTTCCATATGGTATGTCCTGGAGCCATGCAACAGGACTCGAATGTCCCACAGAAGGAAAACTTGTGGTTTGGGGCAACCTCCAAACTCAGCGTGGGAAAACTTCCTAGGCCTCATGAGGCCCCCGCTTCATGAAGGTGCCATCATGGACACATACTCCAGCCTCAGCCAACGTCTGATCCTCAGCCTGGCTTCAGATGCAGGAGATTTTGATTCAGCCTCTGCAGAGTGGGTCTGCTCTGCCTTTGGCTCCAATCCTCACCCTAGCTTGTGTTTTCAGACTTCCGTCCTTACACTCCTGGCCCACAAGCCCTCCCTACTGGGAATTCTGGGGCCACAAAGAAGCACTCTGCCGGCCTCCCAGGAGAAAAACATTGTCTATGGTGCTGCCCAAAAACCCCAAATGAGGATCGAACTGCTTGGCCCTCGGCAACACCCCAATTGCATAGGCTACCTTAAACAGTGATGCTCTGTCGCAAATAGCCTGAGCCCAGACCTTCCAACAGACACCGACACAGCTGGCTGCACACCCAGCACATTGGACCCGCCACTGCCTTAGGCCACCATCCATTCCCAACCTGGGTTTTCAGTCATCGGAACCTAGACCTTATCTCCAATCCCTGCACAGGGGGGAACCTGATGCACAAATCAGAACCCCTCCTTCCCCATGGCAAGAAAACTTGCTGCTGGCAGTGAGTCAAACCTTCAGTGTATGAGAAAACGGCATGGCCCATGAGGCAACGCCCAAGCGTTAGGGCCGCCTTGGGGACAAACACACATTGTGACCCCCAGCGTGAGTACCTTATTCAAGTAACGCCTCTCAGTGACTGGACCAAGAGCCCGCATATGTGGCTTCGCCATGCCCATAGGCACCCAGGATTAACTAGATGGTGTGCATTCCAGTTGAGGGAACCCACTGCTGTGCTCTAGAGTCCCTCTCCTGGGGGGTCCCCTGTGGCAGAAAACAGTACTCTTCCCTTCCCACAGAACGAACCCAAACACTTGGGAGCTTGGACAATCCCCCGAGAGGAAGGCTCTTCCTCGGCCTCTGAGACAACCCCTACCCTGACCGGACACTGTGAACGCAACACCCAGAGACAAAATCCTGAGTGACTGCCTCCCACTTGCCCTCCTTTGATATCCAGAGGATCTCCCCTCACGGACTAGAGATCAGTCCTGCCATTACCTTGGCCACTAGCTGAGCCAAGTTTGCTTTTTCAGACATCTGTCCCCACAGCCGTGGCAAACACAACCTCTAGGCTGGGTCCTCTGGAGCAATACCACAGGACCGTGCCTGCTCTCTCCTGGGAAACTGTGTCCATTCCTTTGGACACACACCTCCAGAATATGAGAAACCTCAAGGCCCCCGAGGACATCCCACTACTGGGAGGCTCCCTGGACACACAGGGTCATTCGGACACAAGCTGTGCAGCTACCTCCACGAAGGCATGCACACAGATGTCAACAGAGATAGAAGGTTGAGCCGGACAGGCCCTTAGGCCATAATCTCAACTCTTGCTTTGGTTTCCAGGTGTTACTCCTCAGAGGCTTTGGTTCGAAGAACAGGATATGGGGCTTTCCTGAGGCACTGAACAGAACTCCTCTCGTCTTCACATTGGAAGCTTCCTTGTTGATGCTGTGTCAAACACCTCAGTTTGGAAAACTCTCAGAGTCCCTGAGCCACCTCCACATTCCAAGGTCTCCCAGGCCACCAAGCCACAGTAGGACTCATCTTCAGGAGAGTCCATTTCAACTCTCCCCTCTGGGTAGCTCACCCAGGAGCTCGCAGATTGAGCCTGCCTTGTCCTGACTAAAGAGTGGGAATATGAGGTGGCGTTCCCAGGCATCCATGCTTAGACACCTGCTCTCGAGTCTTTCCGTATGGGGCCTCCTGGAACCATCCAATAGGACTCGACTGTCGTGCAGAAGGAAAGCTTGAGGTTTGGAGTAGTTCACAAATCCCATCGTAGGCAAACCTCCCTGGCCTAATGAAGCCCTCATCCTTCAGGAAGAGGCCATGCTGGACAAAAACTCTAGCCTGAGGCACGTCTCATAGTTGACATGACCTCAGTGCAGGAGATCTCAATTCAGAATCTGCAGAGTGGGCCTGCCGTGCCCTCGGTCTCAAACCTCAGGCTACCTTGTGTTTTCAGACTTCCTTCCTCACACTCCTGGCAAACAAGCCCTCCGGACCAGGAACTTCAGAACCAAAACCCAGCCCAGTGTCTGCCCAATGGAAGAAAAACGTTTCCCTGTGGGGCTCTCCAGAAAACCCAGATGAGGATCAACCTGCTGGGACCTCGACGGTACCCGAACTGGATAGGATGCTCTGGGCACTCATGCTCTGTCTGACACAGCCTGAAGCCAGACGTCCAGACAATAAGGAGACAGATGCCCGAACACCCAGCACTTCGGACACGCCATGGTCTAATGCCGTCACCTCTTCCTAACCTTGGTTTTCAGATATCTGAACCTAGACATTATATCAATTCTCCAAACAGCTGGGTATCGCAAGCACAAAACAGAACTCCTCCTTCCCCATGGCTGTCAAGCTTGCTCTTGGCATGGAGTCACACCTTCAGGGTGGGAGAAACCTTCATGGCCCCTGAAGCCACGCCCAAACTTGAGTGCTGCTTGGGCACAAATTCACACTGTGACCCTCAGCATGAGCCCCATGTCAAAGAAAGGCCTGTCAGGACCTGGACCAAGAGCCCGCATATGGGACTTGCCAAGCACCTATGCACCCAATCCTCACCAGTGTTTGAGTTTTCCAGTCGCCCCACCTGTACCTGGGCTCTGCTCTGGAATCTCTTTCTTGGAGAGACCCATGAGCCAGACAACACGACTCCACCCTTCCCTCAAAATGACCCCAAACTCTTGGGAGCTGGGACAAATCCCCAGAGAGGGATAATCGTCCACAGTCCCAGAGGCCACCGCTCCAATCCACGGCTATCCCGGACACAACATCCAGAGACAAAAGGCTGAAGGAACGCCTTCCACTCGCCCTTGTTTCAGAGGCCCAGGAGTTCCCTCTCGGGCTGTACATCCGGCCTGTCGTACCCTAGGCGCCACTCATAAGCTGACTTTGTGTTTTAAGACTTCTGTGCCCACAGCATGGACCCACACAACCTCCAGGCTAGGGCCTCTGAAGCCACAGCGAAAGATTGTGCCGGCCCTCTCTAAGGAAAGTGTGTCCAATCCATTGACCACAACCCTACAGTTTAGGGAAAAGCTCCAAGGCCCCTGAGGCCATCAATAGGTAGGCCACCCTGGACTAAGATGGGCTCTCTGACACCAGCAGAGCAACTATCTCCACTTAGATTCTCAGACAGTGTCCCCAGAGACAGAAGGTTGAAATGGACAGGCCCCCAGGACCTAATATGAACCTTAGCTTGTTTCCATGTGTCCGTTCTCAGAGGACTGTTTTCGTAGACCAGCACACGGGGCTTTTCCGAGGCACCAAACCAAGCATCTCTCGTCTCCACATGGGCAGCTTTCTTACTGGGGATGTATCAAACCCTTCAGGTAGGAGAGTTCCGCAAGGCCACCGAACAACCAGCACATTCCAAGGTCTCCATGGACCCAAACGCACATTATGACGCATCCTCAGGAGAGGCCATTTCAACTCAGCCCCCTGGGTAGCGTGACCCAGAGGCAGCAGATCAAACATATCTTGTCGCTAATGGCCAATTGGAATGCGAGGAATGCTGTACAGGGATCCATCCTTCGAACCCTGCTCTCCAGTCCTTCCATATGGTATGTCCTGGAGCCATGCAACAGGACTCGAATGTCCCGCAGAAGGAAACCTTGTGGTTTGGGGCAACCTCCACACTCAGCGTGGGAAAACTTCCTTGGCCTCATGAGGCCCCCGCTTCATGAAGGTGCCATCATGGACACATACTCCAGCCTCAGCCAACGTCTGATCCTCAGCCTGACTTCAGATGCAGGAGATTTTGAATCAGCCTCTGCAGAGTGGGCCTGCTCTGCCCTTGGCTCCAATCCTCACCCTAGCTTGTGTTTTCAGACTTCCGTCCTCACATTCCTTGCCCACAAACCCTCCCTACTGGGAATTCTGGGGCCACACTGAAGCACTCTGCCTGCCTCCCAGGAGAAAAACACTGTCTATGGTGCTGCCCAGAAACCCCAAATGAGGATCAAACTGCTTGGCCCTCGGCAACACCCCAATTGCATAGGCTACCTTAAACACTGATGCTCTGTCACAAATAGCCTGAGCCCAGACCTTCCAACAGACACCGACACAGCTGGCTGCATTCCTAGGACATTGGACCCGCCACTGCCTTAGGCCACCATCCATTCCCAACCTGGGTTTTCAGTCATCGGATCCTAGACCTTATCTCCAATCCCTGCACAGGGGGGAACCTGATGCACAAATCAGAACCCGTCCTTCCCCATGGCAAGAAAACTTGCTGCTGGCAGTGAGTCAAACCTTCAGTGTAGGAAAAACGACATGGCCCATGAGGCAACGCCCAAGCTTTAGGGCCGCCTTGGGCACAAACACACATTGTGACCCTCAGCGTGAGTACCTTATTCAAGTAACGCCTCTCAGTGACTGGACCAAGAGCCCGCATATGTGGCTTGCCATGCCCATAGGCACCCAGGATTAACTAGATGGTGTGTATTCCAGTTGAGGGAACCCACTGCTGTGCTCTAGAGTCCCTCTCCTGGGGGGTCCCCTGTGGCAGAAAACAGTACTCTTCCCTTCCCACAGAATGAACCCAAACACTTGGGAGCTTGGACAATCCCCCGAGAGGAAGGCTCTTCCTCGGCCTCTGAGACAACCCCTACCCTGACCGGACACTGTGAACGCAACACCCAGAGACAAAATCCTGAGTGACTGCCTCCCACTTGCCCTCCTTTGATATCCAGAGGATCTCCCCTCACGGACTGGAGATCAGTCCTGCCATTACCTTGGCCACTAGCTGAGCCAAGTTTGCTTTTTCAGACATCTGTCCCCACAGCCCTGGCAAACACAGCCTCTAGGCTGGGTCCTCTGGAGCCATACCACAGGACCGTGCC
>NW_028133772.1:0-37422 GCF_964662115.1 Mustela nivalis | reverse complement strand
GGAGATACGGGAAGACTCCGACATCTTTTCATTGCCCTGTCATCTTTCAGAGACCCCTTTAAGGACCATCAAAGGAGACAAAACACCAAGTTTTTAAAGGCATTTGTCAGTATTTATGTAACATAACTGAGTAGTTGACTCTGGTCCTATTCATGGACGCAATGAATGGAGTTGACATGAAACTGTCCTCATGTGGTTGGTGTGCCTTGACAAGAAGAAGTCACTTTCCTAAACGGGGAAGCCATCAGAAGCATCATTAATGACAGCAGCCAACATACCACGTGCCCGGCACTACTCCACTCCTCACCCACTAGCGAACTCTCCACCACAGCTCCCCCACCCCTGAGGAAAATGTTCTGATCAGCTTCACAGTTCCACAAGAAAACGCAGGCACAAGTGACTTAAGGAACTGACTAAAATCCCACAGCTGCTAACTAAGAGAGCTGGGATTTAAACATCATTCACCTGACTCCCAGGTACGTGCTTTGCCACTGTGGTAAACTCTACAAAAGATACCGCGCTAACATCAGTCCGCTGTCAGTGAGCGGTACGTGTCAAAGTCTGAGCAAAGTGTCTTGAAGAAGAAAGTCTCAGGTTACTTGGCTAGTAACAACTATGACACGTAAAGTAATGTCACGTAATTTTTTAAAAATAAGTTTGCATCTGCAATTTATAAAATATGCACATCTCTCTTTCCTGCAGGTTACACACAAAATAAGCGCTGTATTTGAAGTTCTCATTGGGGGGTGTTCGGGGGATGCACACAGATTTCTGCAGGATACCTACTAACTGCACTGACAGTGTTTCAGGGCTCTCGTCACGGTTTCCTCTGTGGTACTTCCTGGTACAATCCAAGAGAAAAACCTTCCTGCACTGTCAGCTTTATTCTGTTTAAAATGGTGCTAAGTTACTGAATATTTTGCCTTGACTTGCCCAGAAAACAGTGTTGTCTTTAAAGAGATAAGTTACATTCTGGAACGTCTTTGTATATGTGACCTAAACGTGCTGGGGGTATTTTTGTAGAATAAATTTTGCTTTTTTCCTTTCTCTTACACCATTTCTTTCTCTTACACCATTTTCTCTTTCTTACACCATTTGTAGAGAACCGTGTGATTCTGCACCAGTGAGAAATAAAGATTCCGAACATATTAGCACTTAAGCAGAAACAGATCTATTTCGAGGCCTTGTGAAATACCCACTGCTTGCAGACGCACACACACACGCACACATTAGTAAGACTTTCATAAAGGAAGGACATCCACACTTGGAAAGAGATGATAATATTGAAGGAAACAGATTAATAATCACGATTCTGCGAATTTATACAGGAGCGGCTGTGAGGGACAGAAAAACCTAGGCCCTGTCTGTGTTCTGAGACACTCAGGTTACCTGTTTCCAATTTTCTTTTTTAAAAAAACTCTGACAGAACTTTTCATTTATTGCTAGAAGGTTTTGAATTAAAACACACAAACAAAAAGAAGAGCTAAAACAGGATTCTACAGAACGGAAGACAAATTGAAGCCTGTATTCAGAACGACGGCTTCGTTCCTCTCGGCCCTGAAAAGTGTGAACACAAAAACGCACAAAGTCAGTTCTGGAAAGAAGCATACGCATTTGTATCTTCTTGGAGTTTTCCACTATCACGTACACTTAATGGCATGCGAGGGACAGCTCTCTCGTGCCCTCACATAGCTCTTCCTGCCTTTGAGCCTTAACACAAACCCACTGAATTCCTTGCCACTTCTTCCTAACAGGGCTGCAAGCTGCCCACACTGTTTCCTCTGTTGCAGTGGTTGGTACTACGGAGATCTTTCCGCTGAGACATGAGGGAATAAGCGAAGAGCCAGCATTTTAACAACTGGGCTCATCTTCGTATCGCCCCCAGTCTGAAGCATGTGGCAAAGACCTCACCTGCTCCAAGTGACCAAAACATCCAGCAAGATGCATCTACCCATGTTATCATGGAATAAAGCAACAGTTTAGAAAACTGGGATTAAATAAGATTCTTCTGGGGGCGGCTGGGTGGCTCAGTCAGTTAGGCGTCTGCCTTCGGCTCAGGTCATGATCTCAGGGTCCTGGGATCGAACCCCGAATCAGGCTCCCTGCTCAGCGGAAGCCTACTAGCTTGAGTGAGTTCTTCTTGCACACATTTGTTTGCCAAGAGGCACTGGCCATGAATCACCGCATACCCCAGAGGACTAGAGAACCATCCACATCTGTCTGGATTCCTTTGTCTGCAAAAAGGAGACCGCAGAACTGGAGCCTGCAAAGTCCAGTTCCGACTCTGGCATCTCGCCGCCACCTAAAAGGCTGGTGCTGCTTTCTCTTCCATATGCTTTTATGTATGTGTGGACCTCTGTACTTAAACCCCAGAACTCTACGTGGAAATTAGATACGAATTTCCACACTTTGGTTCTTTTCGAACTTTAGTTACGGCAATCCATTACCAAACGGGTCACCGGACTGTATTTTAGGCAATGGAGGTTTTGCTGAGGCAGGCACGTTAGTCATTCTTATGAACACCTAAAAGAGAATAATAAATCCATGATATTAGCCGACTCCGAAGAGCCTAATTTTAGCTGATGAGACTCATGTCTGTCACCCAACCCAAAAAGGTGGGACGAGGACCACAGCTTCAGCAGTCAAAAAAGAGCACATCTCCTTTCATCGTCCCTCACGTGGCCTGGGACAAGGGAGAAACACAGAGAATAGTGGGACGGGCCATGTAGCATTATTGTCCTTTTTAAATAATTTGAGGCGCACTGGGCTGGCTCAGTCAGTAAAGCATAACTTCGAGCCCCTCATTGGGTGTAGAGATTACATAAAAATAAATTTTAAAAAAATATTTAAATGAATAAATAAACAATCTGAAACCTATTTTTCTAAGTATATGTACGGTCATGTGTTTTCAGGTGTGATGTTTGAAAAAAAATAACACAACCTGCATCACTCTGTCTTGATCTAAAGGAACTTCAGTAATACCTGTTTGGTAGAGAATATATTCCTGGACACTCTTCTGAAAGAAGGATCTTAAAGTTCAGCAAGAAGATTGTGTGTGTGTGAGAGAGAGAAAGGGAGGGAGGGAGAATATGAGCGTGTATGTAATCAGATCTCTGGGGTTGGTGGAGGTTTCAGGCAGGTGACTTTTCGGGGTGCCCTATAAGGGTTTTTCTCCTTGAAAACAAGGGAAACAAAACAAAACAAGGGAAATCTCCCTGGGTTCACAGCCTCTACCCAACTCTGCTGTCAGGGATCTGTTATTCAAATTCCCACAGACAATGTCTCAGGTAGCTGGAACAGTCTGGAGGCAAAGGGGAGGGTCTCTGCCCATCACGGGATCATGCCCTAGAAGGTCTCCAATCTTTGAAAGAAAGATGAGGTTGAGGGGGGGGAGTTCAGTCTTAGCAGGTCAAACACCTGTTGAGTTCTGTGGCTTCCGGGACAGGTCCCAGGTCTGACGTATGCAGACACCAGGGCACGTGGGGCCCCGTGAGGAGGAATTAGGGTGAGGCGAAGCTGGGGGGTCTTTCACGCATGGCAACGCAAGCCCTCGCAGACCACCTACTGCCTCTTTTACTGAGGCTGTTTATTATTCACTCAACGAATAAACACTTATTGGACAAAATGTGCAGCAGCACCCCCACAAGGGCTAAAAATCACCCCCTGCTGGGTAGTCACAAATGACTTTGTTCTGCAGTTGAGCCCACGGGACTCAAGAGAGACCCATGTAAACTGCTTTTCTTCATAAGCTCAAAAATTTCAGGAGAATCAATTGCCTTAATTATCTGAACTTCGGAAGGAAAACGAACTGTAGAGCTTTCACAAGGTTATTATTATTATTATTATTTTGCATTTCCTGAAATAAGAATTTAATTTAAAAGATACATTAAAAAAAGAAAGTTTCACGCTCCTGTGTAATCAGTCTAGAACTGAATGTCTCAAGTTGCTTTACAACAAGACTGAGTCTCGTGATTTTTCTTTGAAGAAATTGTGGCAAAAAGAAGCAAATACTGTTCCCAAAGGGTCCTATACAAGTTCATAATAAGGCCAGACCTGTCCACTCTAAATGTGTGGCCAAATATGCTTTCCCATGTTCCCCTTCCCCTCGCTACTCCCAGAGCTCGTAAGTGTGGGTTCGTCTCACTCTGCTGCAGGCTTTATCCAAGTTTGTTCTCAGAGGCTGGCAGAATATGGCTTCCTGGCTTGATGGGACATTTCCACAGTTCAGTCCTTGACAGGACACGAAGGCCCCCGCTGGGCACCGTGGCCCGGCTTCTGGAAGGACCGGCCTAGGGGAAGAACAGTAACCACCAAGGGCAAGACCTCAGGGAGCGTCCAGCTAGCTGATGGCCACTGTGCCACCGTGCCCCGCACTCACACACACTGCCAATCCCTCTTGCACCCTGCTCACCGCTCACTCACCGTAGGCTGTCTCTGAAGAAAACCATCGCCTAATCTGACCCAGCTACTACCAGAAACAAGCAACGCCCATGGGAACCGAACCCAGGGAAACTCGAGGTCACAGAAAATAAGAGAGAGAATGTGGCCGCCATCGATGTTTTGGAATGTTGTCTTTGCATCCTTTTCTACCTTCAGAAAAAAAAAAAAAAAAATTCAGTATCAAGCCTGAACTCTATAAGGAACACATGAAACAGAATGATAGTGTTCTTCGAGGAATTCTATCTGTGCAAAATTACTGTTGTTCTGATATTTCAGATCGAAAACCCAACCCAAAACAATGACTTGGTTTTTGTTTTGTTTTTGTTTTGTTTTGTTTTGTTTTAGAAAGAGAAGACAGCGAGCTGGGAACAAGGGAGGAGCAGAGGGAGAAGCAGACTCCTGCGCTGAGCAGGGAGCCCAATGTGGGGCTCGATCGGAGGACCCTGGGATCATGACCCATGCCAAAGGCAGATGCCCAACCAACTGAGCCACCCAGGTGCCTCTGTGCTCTTGATTAAAGAAGCAATGGAGCATTCCCATTGTAGGTTTGGAACACCATATTCTAGGAATTAACATTTCAGGGCTTTTATCATGATTTTTCCTGTTTCTTCAGGCATGTTTTTGCTTTATTGTATGCTTTCTGTACTGATGACTTTCTCTAATTAATGGAATACTGTTTTTAAAAGATATTATTTACTTGAGGGAGCAAGTAAGGGGGGAGAGAGAGGGAGAGAGAGAGGGAGAGAGAGTGCAAGCATGAGCAGGGGGAGAAGGAGACTCCCCGCTGAGCAGGGAGCCTGATTCGGGACTCGATCCCAAGACCCTGGGATCATGACCTGAGCCAGAGGCAGATGTTTAACCTACTGAGCCACCCAGGTGCCCCTAAATGGAATACTTTTCAATAATTTTCTCCCTCCTATTTCTTTCCTCATACTGTGTTCTTAATTAACCTTGAAAGCATTTTAGGGTACAACAGTTTTTTCCAACTTCAGTTTTTGTTTTTTTTTTTTCTCTGACCTTCACCATTTACTCTAAAACTGCAGAACTGTACTCAATCTGATGAGGCCTCCGTGGGCTAGGTGCCCTAGTGGGTGCCACGCCCCCTCCCCTCCGGTCATCCCAGCAGCAGGTAGGGATCACCTAAGATCACCCAGTCAGCTCCTGCGTGATGGAACGGAGGCATCACCACGAATCTTGTTAGATCATAAGCACGCATCTCACCACCCTGCCTCCTGGGGTTACCACCGTCCATCTCCATCAAATTCTACAATGTCAACTCCGCGTGACTACAGGACTGATTTTCAAGTTGTGGGACATCCATGTAAATGTGAAATCATGTATTTTTCCTCGCTGTATTAGTTTTCAAGCTTATGAATTACACATACCGGATGCCTGGTTGGCTCAGCTGGTGGAACATACGATTCTTAATCTTGGGTTGAATTCAGGCCCCATAGAGGGTGTAAAGATTGCTTAAAAACATTAAAAATTAGTTTATGCTGTAGTGTATTTCAGAGAAGAGGATGGTGCAGCCAATCTCTGGGGCAAAAGCCAGAGAAGGTGACCAGAAGTGCACAGAAGCTTGACCTGGGAGATTCCCTCTCCTTTGCAGACCAACAGCACTGAGCACAGGGGGACGTTCAACTTGAGCCTGGCCTCCAGTCCCACAGGGAGGAAAAGGTGATCTTATTTTCCTAATATCAATCCAAGAATCAGAGTTTTTGAACAGCCCTTTTCTGTAACTAAGCAAACCAAACTCGACAGTAAAAAGAGACGTCTCTGTGAAGCCCAAGGTGATTTCTTACGGTGAGTTTCAAACTAAACTGCACCTAGGAATCTTGGTTTCAAACTTTATTAGACCTGAAATTGGTCTGGTGAAGGCTGATGGCACTCCTTGGCTGGGGTGTATTTGAGATTATGATCAGAGCTCCCCCCGCCCCAGTTCTACCTCCACCAACTTGCCAGAGCACAGGTCACCAAAAACACTGCCTTGTATTTAAAAAAAAAAAAAAAAAGCAGTAGAGCAAAAGCCTGAAATAGTATTAATCACGGCAACGACTCATTTTCTAGCAGATGCCACAACATTATCACCGCAGTATTAACACTTCAGGTACCGATTTGGTGATTCTGTTTTTAAACACGGGCTATCGTTCTCCCAAATCAGTCTAGATTATGGTGTTCTGCACGTGCTACTTTATGTTTCTGAAGATGAGAACAACACTTGCTGAAAGACAAAAGTGTCTTTCTAAAGAGTGGGAAAACGTTAACTTGCAAAAAAGGAAAGCCAGAAAGGAACACACAGAGAGACTTCCCCCAACGCTGATGGAGACATTTGTAGCACCAGACGCAGGTGACACGTATGCCGTGTACTCTAATCACACAGTCACTGCTAGGAAGCAAGGAGGCTAGAAACAACGTGAAACTATTTACAATGGTAACGTTTTTCATAATGCAGAGGAGGGACGCCCTTCAGGAGCCTCCCTCCAGAGTTACAAAGGGAGACAGCAGCGAGGGGCACATAGGAGCCAAGGATTGTCTTGTATTGGCAGAAGCTACCGGACTCGACTTCATCTGGTAGAAAAATTATTTCACTATTCTGTCGCCCCCCAGCGCCTTTCAGCCTTGCCATGTATCTATCAAAAACTTGTCAGTGGAGAGAAGAGAGGAGACACGGTCCCAATCCTCTGCTTCTTCCAATACCTTCCAGACCTTCTGTCTTACCTCCAATTTACAGTATAATTCACACTGTGGTGACCCCAAGCTATTTCTTGTTCTTTCTGCAACAGGAACCTTTTAATGACTACTCTCAAAAAAATGGGAAACCGGCTGTCAGTTTTTAAGGACTTTCCAGCTCTTCCTTTGTAGTTTTCATCTTAAAATAGAAGTGATCTTCTCAAGGCTACAAATGTGTTAATAGCCACCCAGATACTTCTGGTGAGTAAATGACTCTTCGGGAAGAGTCCAATTAGAGGCTTTGGAAAGTGCATTAACCCTTTAGACTCGCCCAGCACAGCTTTCATGCCCAGGGAATTTCCACCCAGTACATGAGTCACCAGGCAAGGTTACTCCTTGTTCACGCCTCTCCTCTCTAGGGAGTTACTTAGTGAGACCATCTAAGTGTTGATGCATGAAAACTCCAGAATGCAGCAAGAATCTCCAGGCAGACTAAGGAATTGCAGAGCTACACTTCTGAGAAAGGAGAAGGGGAAATCCTCCCTCATTGGCTCTTTCCGTTTATTATGGATCAAGCTGCCGCCAAGAAAAAGTCACCTTCTAGGGTTCCTGGGTGGCTCAGTCGGTTGAGCCTCTGCCTTCAGCTCAGGTCATGATCTCAGGGTCCTGGGACTGAGCTCCACATCAGGCTCTCTGCTCAGTGGGGAATCTGCTTAACAACCCCCTACCCGCCTCTCTGCCTACTTGTGATCTGTCAAATAAATAAATAAATAAAATCTTAAAAAAAAAAAGTCACCTTCTAGATAACTCTGGTTGACTTTTGTGAGCTTTGAGGATGCTTACTTAATGCTTCTGGATAAGCATCTCTAAAACCTTTACTATATGCCTTGCAATGTCACTACACTTGCTCTGTAGTATGGTGTGCCAATGAACTTTGCTGTGCTGGTACCGGTTGGTTACAGTGACTAAAGTGCCAAGGCACACAGGTCTTTGGGGCTCCTGCTACACACGTGATGTTTGCCATTACACAAATGACTTCGCCTACTAGGTTGTGTCTACTTTCCATCATGTCCTTTATCCCCTGACATTTCCCTTGTTGCAGAATTTGACATGAGAATTCCTAAAATTTAACGAGAAAATCCATGCTTGTGTTGTGAGATAGCCTTCGCCTTGCTGTACAATTGCTTGGCTACCTCTTCTTTAAAAAGCTTCTGTCAAGCTTTTAAAATCTGCTGTGGACTTGTGTTTCTGGTTTCTAATTAGGCTTGGGTTGTACCTAAAATAAGAGCAAATGGCACTAAGAATCTGAAGGATCCAACAGGAAAAAAAGAAAGTGCTTAACACCAGTGGATCACTTTAAAATTTGCTATACTTCTGGGGTGCCTGGGTGGCTCAGCTGGTTAAGCCACTGCCTTCGGCTCAGGTCATGATCTCAGGGTCCTGGGATCGAGCCTCACATCAGGCTCTCTGCTCAGCAGGGAGCCTGCTTCTCCCTCTGCCTCTGCCTGCCTCTCTGCCTGCTTGTGGTCTCTATCAAATAAATAAATAAAATTTTTAAAAAAAATTTTTCTGTACTTCTTTAAAAAAAAGGGGGGGGCAAAAAAGCAGAGGGGCTCTTTTTGGAGGTCTGGATAGTAATACATCCTCCTTAACAAAGCAATACAGGCTGCTCTGTAAAAAAAAAAAAAATCCAATTTCAGACTCGTGAAATTGCAATGAACACTCCATTAAATTATTTCCCTGGTGTGATGGCAAAGCTTGCATAATTGGCTTTCTGTTGGGGAAGAACACAACACAATTATTACAAATTAAAATTGCTTCTGACAGTCAAATATGTCCCGAGAATAACACACATAACCTATTATTAAACATTCATTCTTAATCTGTTGGTTTAAACTTGCATGGACTTTTAAATTAAAATCTAAATATGAAGGACATAAAGAACTATATCCCTGTTGTACATCAAAAAAAAAAAAAATGGATGTTCACCTGGGCTTGGAAGTTTCTTTGGTTCATGAAAGACACAACTTCTTTTTGTTTGTTTTTTGTTTTTGTTTTTTCTCAAAATATATAGTTGACAAACAAGGTTACATTAGTTTCAACGGTACGACGTGCCGCTGGACAAGTTCATGGTCTATGCTGGGCTCACCGTGTGTGCAGCCACGATCCGTCACCATAAAATGCTATTACAATGTCATCGACTCTAGTCCCTGTGCAGTACCTTTCATCTCTGTGACTTATTCATTCCACAACTGGAAACCCACACCTCCCACTCCCCTTCGCCCATTCTACCCACCTCCCTCCACCTTTGACAGCTTTCAAACTTTGACAAACTTTCAGTTGGTTCTCTGTATTTATGGGGCTATAGCATTTTTTTAAATAGTAATAAATCTATTATGTTCAGGCAAATAAACCTAAAATGCTTAATACAATTTTTCCGGCACTGTTGAAATAAGAATACTGAAATAAGAATACCTTCCCACCAGCAATGAAAAACCGTGGCAGTTTTTCATATTAAGATTTTTATTCTCTGAGGTCTGCATGTGGAGGTGTAGAGCCAAGAAAAACAAGACAGATGTGTTGTACTAAGCAAGTAATCTTGAGAACCACTGCACTAATTTAGCTTTAGTGTTTAGTTTAAGAAGGGAACAGTTGGGATCTGCCATCCAGGACAAGAACCGCCTCCTATCTTAAGGGGCACTGGTCCGCCGCACTGTGTCTCCTCTCTTAGGGACAGCACACCTTCCTAGATCACCCCATCTACTTGCTTTGCTCCCCTCACGACACAGATCCGAACCTGAAATCAGCACCTGCTTGTGACGTTCTTCTTGCCAGCCTGGCCCATGCTCTGTGCCCTCCAGTTGATTTCAAGATGGCGTCAGCTCAGAGGACTGAGCCCGGCAGCCTTGGTGTGTGTCAATGGCAAGATACTTTGAGAGGCTCTCGTGGGAAGAGAGCTTTTTCCATCAGTGTAGGTTTGGTATTTTTTAAAAATCTACTTTGGGTTCCTTATATTTCCTCCCCCACACCTGGTCTTTTAATCTCAAATACATACACTCAATCCCTCCACGATTGGACGGCTGTCCAGAGATTTCCATAATCACATCAGCACATGTGGTTTGGTCTAAATGATGGACCAAAGTAAAATAATAGCTTGGGCCTAATGACTTCACCAGGGAAGAGGTTTCAAACCAGAGCAAGGAGGAAACGTGGGGAGAGAAAAACTGCCAAGAGGCAGAACAGGATGGGAATGAGAGGTGGTGAAGGCAGCCCGTTTTAATGAGGGCAGGCATCCTTGCTTCCGGGCACAGACTTCTTAATTTCTCTCATTGTTTGAAACTTGACCCCATCTGTTCTTTCCACCTGACTCTAGCTGATGAGAATGGAGAAGCAACATGGTAGAGAGGAGTAAACACACTTCGGCAGGCAACAGCCCTGGGCTCGGGTTTTAGCTCTGTGAGTTTGGAGAAATCCCTTCACTTCTCTGATCCTCGGGGGGAATCACGTGAAAAGGAAACATGGTGTCTCTTTGGAGGCTAATTAGAAGCACTAAAATGAGGAAATGATGGGCTCAAAGCCCAGGGGCTGCCATGACACAAGCATCCACAACATGGTAAGATGAGCCCTGGCTCCATGAACTGCATGAAAAGCACATTTCCAAGCACAGAGCACAGCATTACATGCTAAGCAGCCCTGCAAGGATGCCAAAAGTCAGTTTCTGGCATTTCCAAAGAAATGAGAAAGAAAGAAGGCAGCTGGGAATCCACAAGACCACCCCCCTACCTGCATGTAAAATAATAATGTGAACGCTGTGAAAAAGAAACAGACTGAAAATGGAGTTGCTTATGTTAAGCCCGACCGGACTATATACCTAACCTCATCGCCGTTTCAGCCAATCAGTTTGGAATTTCCTGGTCAGCCCCAGCTACACGGTAATTTGCCTGGTAAGGTCCCCTGCCCTTCCCACTAGTGACCTTGCCTGAAACAACCCTTTCTTTTCTTTTCTTGATCTTGCCCCATTTCTACCTGTAAGAGCTTCCATTTTATACCACTTCTCAGGGCTCCCATCTATCTGTTAGAGGGGATAAAGCCCCGGTTCATCAATCACTAAATAATGCTAGTTAGATCTTTACATTCACTCAATTTACTCAGTTCAATTTTTGTTCCTGAACAATGCAGGGCGCCTGGGTGGCTCAGTGGGTTAAGCCTCTGTCTTTGGCTCAGATCATGATCTCAGGGTCTTGGGATCGAGGCCCGCATCGGGCTCTCTGTTCAACAGGGAGCCTGCTTCCCCCTCTCTCTGCCTGCCTCTCTGCCTACTTGTGATCTCTCTCTGTCCAGTAATAAATAAAAGTCTTTTTTAAAAAATTAAAAAAAAAAACAATGTGCAGTGATACAAGGTTGTTTGCCTGCAGAGTGTGTGTGTGTGTGTGTGTATATATATATATATATAGTCAGATTCAAAACATCATCACCAAGACCGAGGTCTACAAGCTTACTGCCTATGTTTTCTTCTAGGTGTTTCATGGTTTCAGATCTTACATTCAAGTCTTTAATCCGTTTTGAGTTAGTTCTTGTGTATATGTTAGGAGACAAGATCCCAGTTTCATTCTTTGGCATGTAAGTGTTCACATCTCCAAGGCCCATTTATTGAAATCTGTCTTTTCCTCACTATCCTCTTGGCTTTTTTGTCATAAGTTAATTGACCATATATATGTGTGTTTATTTCTGGATCCTCTAATCTGCTCCACTGACCCATGGGCCTGTGTTTTAATGCCACTGCCATATTGTTTTAATTACTACAGCTTTGTTAATGTAGTTTAAAATGAGGGAGTGTGATGCCTGCAGCTTTGTTCTTTATCAAGACTGTTTTTGCTGTGTAGAGTTTTTTATTATTCCATGCAAATCTTAGAATTTTGTATCATATTTCTGTGAAAACTGCCATCAGAATTTTGATAGCAAAAGTCCTTAATCTGTAGACTGCTTGGATGGTATGGATATTTTAACAACATTAATTTTTTCAATCCATGAGCACAAAATATCCTTCCCTTTATTTGTACCTTCTTCAATTCTTTTCATTAATGTCTTATAATTTTCAATACACAAGTCTCTCATCTACATGGTTCAATTTATTCCTAGGCATTTCATGACTCTTTCTGAGGCAGTTGTAAATTGAATTGTTTTCTTAAATTCTCTGATAGTTCATAATTAGTATATAGGAACACAACAGATGTTTGTGTATTGATTTTTTTTTATCCTGCAACTTTACTGAATGTATTAGTTCCACCATTTTTTTGGATGGGGGTTTAACAATTTTCTGTATATAATATCGTGTCACCTGTACTTAGTGACAGTTATACATCTTCCTAATTTGGATGCCTTTTATTTCTGGTTCTTCCCTAACTACTCTGGCTAGGATTCCCAACACTATGTTGAATGAAAGCAGTGAGCGGGTATCTTCATCTTGTTCCTGCTCTTAGAAGGAAAGCACTCAGTTTTTCATTGTTAGGTATGCAATTAGCTGTGGGCTTCTCATACATGGCCTTTAATATAATGAGGTACCTTCCCTTTACAAGTGTTCTGTTGAGAGTTTTATCATGAACGGATGTTGAAATTTTGTCAATATATTTTTTTTTTTTGCATATACTGAGATGATATGATTTTTACCTTTCATTTTGTTAATGGGGTGTATCACGCTGGCTGATTTATGGAAGTTGAACCATCCTTGCAATCCCGGAACAAATCCCACTTGATTTGTCCGATCCTTTTATTGTACTGTTGAATTTGGTCTGCGAATATGTTGTTGAGGATATTTGCATGTCTGTTCATCAGGAATATTGGCCGTTACATTTCTTTTTTGTGGCATCCGTGTCCAGTTTTAAGGTCATGTTAAGGCTGGCCTCATAAAATAAGGTTGGAGGAATTCACTCCTCTTCTTTTTTTTTTTTTTAAAGAGCTTGAGGAAGATTGGTATTATTTCTTTCAATATTTGGTAGATTTATCAGTTAAGCTATCTGGTCCTGAACTGTTGTCTGTTGACAGGTTTTTGATTACTGATCAAATCTCCTTGCTAATAATTAGTCTGTTCAGATTTTCTGTTCATCATGATTCACTCTTGGTATGATTTGAGGTTGGATGTCTCTAGGAATTTATCCACTTCTTCTAGGTTGTTTAATTTATTTGGGTACAATTGCTCATAGCAGTCGCTTATGATCCTTTATCTAATGATCCTTTATCCTTTGTCAGTTGTAACATCTCCTCTTTCATTCTGGATTTTGTTTGCATCCTCACCCCGACCTTGCCCCTGAGGAGTCCAGCTAAAGGTCTGCTAATTTATTCTATCTTTTCAAAGGGCCTGATCTTAGCTTCACTGACCTTTTCTATTGTCTTTTCAGCCCCTATTTCTTTCTTTTTAAGATTTATTTATTTGAGAAAGAGAGAGAGTGTGTGTGTGCGGGCACACAGAGCGGGAGAGGGAGAAGCAGACTCCCCACTGAGCAGGGGGCCTCATGTGGGGCTCAATCCCAGGATCTTGGGATCATGACCTGAGCTGAAGACAGATGTTTAACGACTGAGCCACCCAGGTGCCCCTTTATTTTTTATTTACTTTATAAGATATATTTGGCCCCTATTTATTTCTGCTCTGTTATTGCCTTTCTTCTAACTAACTTGGGGCTTTGTTTGTTCTTTTCTTTCTAGTCCCCTGAGGTGTAAGATTCATTTGTTTACTTGAGACTCTTCTCAGTTCTTGAGGTAGGCCTATCATCGCTATAAACTTCCCTCTCTAAACTGCTTTTATTGCAGGGAGTAAAATTTGGTATGTTACGTCT
This sequence comes from Mustela nivalis, assembly GCF_964662115.1. NCBI lineage: Eukaryota > Metazoa > Chordata > Mammalia > Carnivora > Mustelidae > Mustela > Mustela nivalis. The sequence continues at coordinate 23,482 of NW_028133772.1, read as the reverse complement.
CCATTCTCATTTCTCTCAAGGTATTTTTAAAAAATTCGTCTTTTGATGTCTTCTTCAGCCCATTAGTTGTTCAGTAGCATGCTATTTAATATCCACTTATCTGTAATTTTCCCAAGTTTCTTTATGTAATTAGTTTCTAGTTTCAAACCACTGTGATCAGGAAAAAAGTTTGATATGATTTCAATCCTCTTAAATTTACTGAGACTTGTTTTATGGTCTAACATATATATACATATATATATGTATATATATATATATATATATATAAATGCTATATCTTGGAGCAGGTTCCATGGACGCTTGGGAAGAGAGCGTGTATTCTGTTGATTTTGGATGGGATATTCTTTGAATATCTGTTAAGTCCACCTGGTCCAATGTGCCGTTCAAGGTCCAAGTGTCCTTACTGATTTTCTGTTGGGATGATCTATCCACTGATGTGCCTGAGTAGGGCTATGATCTCAACTAAAGGGTTAAGAAAGGGGTACATGTGGTGTGGGGTCCTTTGTTTCTCTGCTGTTTAACCTTTTCATGTCTGCATATTACTCTAATTTAGATTTATACACGTCCAAAGCCAAAACTCCTGCTTTAGTACACAGTGGACCATGAATGCAAAAGATAATGTACCTCCATCCTCTGCCATGTCTTTGAAGACTAAACAGAACTCAGAAGTGAAGTTTCCTTCTCTACTAAGTCTTAGGAGGTGCTGGTGCTGGGGCTGGGACTTAGCTCGAGAACAGTCCCTCCTCACCTTCTCCCTCATTCCACCCCTAGCTTCTAGCCTTGGGGCTCTCTTGTTCTTCCTAAAGCCTGGATTTATTACTTTTCACTTAACTCTCCAGCACTGAGTTCCTCTCCTAAGTTCACTGGGGTCCTTTAATTCCTTCTCCAGGGTCCTAAATTCTCCTCTAAATTAGAGAATAAAGCTCCATCACCCTGGGCAATTAGAACCCTGCCCCCCTATTCCAGCCTACAATGAAAAGTGACCACCAAACACTCAATCTTTTGAGGAAGAGTTAGTCCAAACCACTCATCTCCAAAAACCATACCCTTTGTGATTTTGGTGTTGGCAATACTTAAGTAGACTCATTTCTTGAATGCCACATAAACTGTGCCAATCAAGTCATAATAAATTCCATAGTAGGTTAGGGAGATTAGGTCATAGCTGGTCTACCTTTTCCAGTCTCTTGGCTCAGTTCCATTTGTCTTGGTTCCAAAAATTTGCATATGTAAAATGAAGTTTCACACAGAGATATGTTTATATTTATGTGGTGATTTATCTCTCTGACATCCTTTGAGACCCTCACTCGTGGCAGGGAAAGGCTTGCCTCACACACACCGAATCTGGCCTGTGAAGCACTAGTTTAATCAGAGAAGAGAAATTTATGCAGTGCCAGAGCTGCAGTTAAAGGGAAAGCTATGTTATAAAAGCATGTTCACTGTTGTCTCCTTTTCCTCTGTGGTTTAAAATTTGCATCGACATGGGAGAATTGGACTGATAAAGATACAACCCGGGGTTATGGATATTGGGGCTAATTGGAAACAGCTGAGAACAGTGGGAGGAAAAGCTATCCACATTTGGACAATTGCTTTCCTTACCGTGGGTGGGCCAGTTACTAAAGGTCCTGTAGACTTCCCAGGCCTGGGACCTGAACGCTGGATTGCAACACATATCTTACATAAAAGGCAGAATCCCCATCCACACACAAGAGACCTAATGTGCATTACTAAGTGGCCTAGTAAATAAAATGAATAAAAATCCATTGGGTTCATTTTAAATGGTTCACGGCGGAACATGCTATTTTTCAACACAAATGTTGCTGGTGGAAACGTGGTCAGGAACAGCTCGTGGGGGCTTTGCCTGTGGCTCACACCACCTTGTTTAAACAGCACAAGGAATGATTCCCAACATACATCCACCTTCTTTAGGGACTTTTTTTTTTTTTAAAGATTTATTTACGTATTGGAGAGATCGAGAGAGCACAGGGGTGGGGGAGAGGGCAGAGGGGAGAGACAGCATGTCAAGCAGACTCTGTGCTGAGGACAGAGCCTGACGCGGGGTCCCAGCTGAGGACTGTGAGATCGTGACCTGAGCAGTAACCAAGAGTCAGACATTTAACCAATGGTGTGACCCCGGCACCCCTAGGGTCACTTTAAAAGACTGCTGTGTGGTGGAAGATAAAATACAGATTTGCCCACATCCATATAACAATTGAGAATAAAAATAATTTACAGAGCTTCCATTCTATGCTAACCAAAACAAGCACATGATTTTCAAGGGTCACATGGTTACGTGATTGATAATAGGCAGGATGGGGATTTAGCCCAGGCTCCTTCTCTAGGCCATACAGCTTCCAGACTTCCAAAAAACCTACTCACCTACTTTTTCAGAGGGAACTGCATTGTTGCACTGGGATCGACCCCAAATAATCACCTAAACTGTGGTGTCTACTATACAGCCATCCCCCTGCCCCTAACCATCTATGGCTCCCAAAACACAAGGTGAAAAGTTATAAAATGCTTTCCTGAAATGTAGGTTAAATAAGTGGCCATACTTATGTAGGGGTATTTATTAGAGTCTGGGTTCTGGAAATAGTCAGGTATTCCAAATACAAAGATAAATGGAAAAGATACTAAGAAAAGGTCAATTTGGAAAGTTTTTTTTGGTGCCTCAGTATACTTTCCTCCCAAAAGATGGGACTTTGAAAATCGGTGTGACATTGTGAAGCTCAAAAGTTTATCATGAGATTGCATTAGCTTCACTTCTTCAACTATATATCACCTGGAAATAATGCAGAAGAGAAAAATAATTGTATGTAAAACTACTGACTCACTCTTAAAGACAGAAATATACAACCACACAAACTGGCCCAGTAAGAGAATGGTAGAACAAGCTAGAATACATTAATGAAATAAAATCATATGACTATCAATGAGAACTCCATCATTAAAAAGTCATAAGATTGTGCTCTTGAAAAAATAAAAAAAACTTAAAGCAACAGAAATAAACTTGAATTAAGCTGTTCCTCTGGGAGCACTGGGCTGGCTCAGTCAGTACAGCGTGTGACTCCTGTTCTCCGGGTTGTGAGTCTGAGCCCCACATTGGGTGTAGATATTACTTAACAATAAAATCTTTAGGGGTGCCTGGGTGGCTCCGTCATTAAGCATCTGCCTTTGGCTGAAGTCATGATCCCAGAGTCCTGGGATCGAGCCCCGCATCAGGCTCCCTGCATGGCAGGAAGTCTGCTTCTCCCTCTCCCGCTCCCCCTGCCTGTGTTCCCTTTCTCGCTGTGTCTATGTCAAATAAATAAATGAAATCTTTTTTTTAAAAATCTTAAAAAAAAAAAAAAGGAATGGGGGGCGGGGAGCAGAGGGATTCTCTGCAAGTCTTTCTCACGCACCTGTGTGTTTAGCTAATAGTAGCTAACAGAGATTAGCCCGTAATCCCCAGAAGCTGCCGGCAGTGCCTAGAACTGAGAGCTGGCTTCCGGTTCCTCCACTCAACTTTCACCCAGAACCGGCTAGCTATCTGGGTCAAGAGTACATCTAGTGTCCCCTCAGTCCATCTCTGTGAGAGTGCTGTTTTCTCATGATGATGATGTAATGGATAAGAAGTCCTGCAAAACTCTGATTATTCATGCATTCATGCAAATACTCTACACAGATTCCCAGAACACTTACTACAGGCAGAGTGGCTTCACACTGTCAAAATACAGTAAGTGTACAGTAACATGAAGTGTAACAATAAATACATTTAGTAAAAGGTTAAGTGGTTACCAGCAGGCTTGGAGCAGAAGGAGAGGAGTAGATGGAGGTGAGTGCAAAGGATATTGGGGGCAGGAAAACGATCCTGTACGATCCCGTGACGGTGGACACGTGTCATTAGACATTTCTCAAAAGACGCAGAAGACACAACCCCAAGAGCGAGCCCTCATGGGAACCTGGACTTTCGTTAATAACGTGCCAATATTGGCTCATCAATTGTAACAAATGCACCTTGCTGGTGCGGGACCTAATGAAAGGGGAAAGCGGAAGGTTTGGGGAGGAAGAGCAGGTATGCAGGAACCCTCTGGGCTCAGTTCTTCTAGAAACTTTAAAACTGCTCCAAGAACTTAAGAGAAAGGTCCTTCACCCCACCCTGATGCGACCAGGGAGGATGACCACTGCCGAGCACAGAGAAGCGGGGGGTATCGCAAACGAGAGAACTTGCTTCTTGGTCCTTGGGTCCTCTGGAAACCTTAGCTGCATGATCTGTGTCTGGAAGACTTGTCCCCCAGAATGTCACAGGTGACATCTACTCCTTTGTTCACTTCAGTGTTTTGTGTTAGTGTGTATGGGACTCCTGTGTCCACTCACACATCTAAAACCTCAGGACATAACACCAAGCCCAACAGAAAAAAGAAGGGTTAAAATTCTGATTCTTACAGATTTATTTCAGCCTTGCCATCAATGAAAACCTCATTCTTTCTTTTTTCTTTCCTTTTTTTTTTGGTTAGAGTTCTCCCGACACTTATTCTTTAGACGACTAAATCAACATGTGCCCCGTCTAATTCTTAACTGACGTACTGTTTCATATACTATAGATAGGAAACTCTTGATCTGGTTAGTAGCAAAACTACCACTTGCTTTTAGGCAATTTTGATCAATTATTTTAAAAGAATTCAATCAAAACCACATTGAGATACCACCTTACACCAGTCAGAATGGCCAAAATTAATAAGACAGTAAGCAGCTGTTAGGATGTGGAGAAAGAGGAACCCTCTTACACTGTTGGTGGGAATGCAAGTTGGTGCAGTCACTTTGGAAACCAGTGTGGAGGTTCCTCCAAAAATTAAAAAGAGAGCTATGCTACGACCGTGCAATTGCCCTGCTGGGTCTTTTCTCCAAAGATACAGATACAGTGAAAAGAAGGGCCATCCGTGCCCCAATGTTCATAGCAGCAATGGCCACGGTCGCCAAACTGTGGAAAGAACCAAGATGCCCTTCAATGGATGAATGGATAAAGAAGATGTGGTCCATATATACAATAGAGTATTATGCCTCCAACAGAAAGGATGAATACCCAACTTTTGTATCAACATAGGACTGGAAGAGATTGTGCTGAGTGAAATAAGTTAAGCAGAGAGAGTCAATTATCATACAGTTTCACTTACTTGTGGAGCATAAGGAATAACATGGAGGACATGGGGAGATGGAGAGAAGTGAGCTGGGGGGAATCAGAGGGGGAGACAAACCATGAGAGACAGTGGACTCTGAGAAACCAACTGAGGGTTTTGGAGGGGAGTGGGGTGGGGGGATGGGTGAGCCTGGTGGTGGGTAATGAGGAGGGCACGGATTGCATGGAGCACTGGGTGTGGTGCATAAACAATGAATCCTGGAACATTGAAAAGAAATAAAATAAAATGAAAAAAAAAATTGTCCACAACTTAAAAAATGCAGCTTTCTGGTGTATGACTTAACAATATTAATAAAAATAATTTCCTCAAAAAAAAAAAAAAGAATTCATTTCTTAAGTGAAATGAACTTGAGTGCCTCCATGTCACCAGTCTTTGGGCACTCTTCACCAGGTAATGCTGCCCACAAAACAGAGGTTCCATGACTGTCCTAAGGCAAGAGTGTCTTTCCCCCTGGCTTCCTGGGACATGCACCATACCACAGACTACCGACCTGGCAGCATTCAGGACGTGGACCACAAGAACTTCTAACGTTCCAGCTCTGCCCTCATTGTAAGTAAGAAAACCAAGCCCTGAGATGTACATTAAATGACCCAAATGCTGGTGAAACTGCATTTTGCATACAAGCGTCAGTTCAAAGGGAAATCCAAAGAAATACTTAAGGAGAGCCACACCCACCATCAATACCCTTTCCCTGGCACTCCAGTTTCACTGGAGCCAAAAATCTTCCCTTTTTTATAGTGTTTGTGGAAGGGCAGGTGAGTTGTACTGAACGGTGTTACCCAGAAATCCAAGCTGCAGAAACTACCAGAAATAAAACGGCTTCTTTGAAATCCTGAGTTTGTTCACTTATGAGATGCTTCAAGGCCAGGAAGCTCCGCGCATGAGTGAAGGCAGGCATCTCCGCTCGGGAGAGATTACAACAACCGCCCATCCCAGCTTGGCTTCAAGGCTTCCAGGGCGAGGCATTCACAGATTTATGAACCGCAAATTCCATTTTAGGAATCATGCTAGCTGTTTATGAAATTCTTTCTTATGTGGATCCAAAAGCTGTCTCCTTCCAACTTCACACCGTTTGTCTCAGTTCTCCACTCTGGAGCCAGGAGGATAAGCCTCCTCGACTCGCTGCCTCCCGGCATCTCCAGTACATGGGGGACAGCTGTCCCAGCACCCAGAAGTCTGTCTACCATGCAGAGAATCGCTTTGCCTTCTGCCACTCTTTGCACGGACTCTCTCTACCCCCCCCAGCCACTGCCCCCATCACAAGCTCCGGCGGGCGGCAGTCCCTTTAAAACGTGCCCTGAGTCACAGGGGCGCTGCACTCGTGTTGTGCCCAGCACATGGCACTGGCCAGATGACCGCCTCCTGAATTCAGGACACTGTGCTCTTATTAACGTACTCCAGCCTCCACGTCACGCCGTTGTGGGCTCACATGGAACTCGCAGCCAACTAAAACACCCAGATCTTTCTCACACTTACGCAATCGGTGTTTTTCATTCCGTCAGTCATTCGACAAATATTGCCTTCAAGAAAATTATTTCCACACCAAAAGCTGACACTTTTCCATAAGATGGTTGGGCGACAAACAGATTAAGGAAACACGAGAACATCTGACCTCCAAGTGAACCTGAAATTAAATTTTTCCATGTTAACTGAACACTTAGCTGTATTACTTATCAGTGTGTTGTCAAAGGCAAAGCAACCGCAGCGAGTGCCGGCGATACGTGCAATGGGAACCGCGACAGACAAATGAGCTGAAACTCCATCGTGTCTCACGTCACGTTCAAGTGAGTTCGTTCAGAAGGGCACAAAGCGTCTTTCTGGGGAGCAGGTCCTGACTAGCTAGCGCCACTTTGAAAATCAGTGGAAATAACATCTTTAGGTCGAAAAGATTATTCACAGAAATTACATAAGTAGCTCTGCCAGCTGCTTTACTGACGATGACACATCAGACAAGCTCCTTAATTTCCCAGGTATTAGCTGCACATAAACCCAGGGCAACTCTCATTTTCCTTAAATCTTCTCCATAAAACTCTCCAGCGACCAGCATTGCTACAGAATTACAAGATGCCTGTATTCAATGTGCCTTCATCTATCTGGTTGTTCATGTTCTGTGAGTCATTTGCTCTAAACTTAGGATCTAACTCACCTTTTGCATTCTCTCTCTCTTTTTTAAGATTTTATTTATTTATTTGACAGAGAGAAAGAGATCACAAGTAGGCAGAGAGGCAGGCAGAGAGGGAGGGGGAAGCAGGCTCCCCGCTGAGCAGAGACCCCAATGTGGGGCTCAATCCCAGGACCCTGAGAGCATGACCTGAGCCAAAGGCAGAGGCTTTAACCCACTGAGCCACCCAGGAGCCCCCTGTATTCTCTTTTTAATTGACAAACTGTCACAGAGTCACTGAATTACTGAGTGCAAAGTCAGGCTCGAGCTGGAGGAACCCAGTGGATTGGCCAACCCAAGGCTTTATTATACAAATGAGGATAGTGAGGATCCCAGAAGCTGCCCTTCCTTCCTTCAGGTGTGTTGAGCTCCATACTAAGCATGTGAAGCCTCACGCTCAAGTGGGTGGAAATATGATTGGGAAGAGAAAACACAGCGGAACAAAAAAGTGGGACACCTGGGTGGGACACTGGGGTGGCTCCATCAGTTAAGCGTCCAGCTTTTGGTTTTGACTCAGGTCATGATCTCAGAATTGTGAGACGGAGCCCACACTCAGCGCGGCGTCAACTTGGGATTCTCTCCCTCTCCCTCCCCCTCTGCCTCTTCCTCCATGCCCTTGTGTGTGCTCTCTCGAAAATAAATAAATGAATAAAATCTTTGGGGGAAAAAAGAGTAAATCATTCAAACTTAAGGGAGTTCAAGACAAAGTTCAATGTAGGTAACATGGATCCGTGTGTGTGTGTGTGTGCGCGCGTGTGTGTGTGTGTGTGCGCGTGCGCATGTGTGTGTGTGTGTGTGTGTGTGTGTGTGTGTGTGTTGTGCTGGTGGGATTGTTCAGGGAAGTAGACTAGGTAAGAGGGGAAGCTGGACAAGCAGGTGTGGATCTATTCAAGGACAGACCCATCTGTCACGCATCTATGAGGAAAATGGTCGTGCGCACGATGATGCGTATCTGTTGTAATCTACACCTACCGTAACAGCTCTTAAATAACGCCTGTGGGCTGAATGAGTTAACGCACCACTGGAAATGTGTATCCCAATTCCAGACATGTTCCATTCGGAATTTCAAATTAAAAGGAGCTACTACAAAGAGTTACGAAGTTAGTAACATGATCAGAGTGGCATTTTAGAACAGTCCCAGCTACACAGTCCCTCCTGGAGAGCTTTCAAAAGATTCCTGTAAGACCCCACTCCAGACTGGCTACAGCAGAACCTCAGGGGCGAGAGCCGACGTCTCCTGGCTCCCCAAGCAATCCCAACATGCAAGGTTGCGAACCCCTGTTCTCGAGGTGGTTCCAGCAGCAACGTATGGAAGCTCTCAGACAGACCCAGGGAGATGAGGAGGATACATTTGAGCTAGTCATACGGAAGACAGGAAGGGCTGACCCGAGACTGTTCTCATAGGGGAACTGGGGACCTCTCGGGTGGCTCCAGTGCGTGACTCAGGTGCACGAATGAACAGGGGTGAACTTCCCCCACTGTACTGAAGGACAAGATCCCTCTGCACAGCTGGACTAGAAGTGGTTCTGGGACCTGGGCCGGTGGGAGCAGCTCTCCTTCTGTGGGCCAGACGTGAGCCTGGAGAAGAGCATTTAGAACAAGGAGGGGAAGGTCGAGGCTGGGACTGGGGGAGATCCTGCCGTGAACATAACAGCAGTAATGTCATGAGGAACCGCAGGACTCACAGCCTCATGAGGAATGCGAACCCAGACGCAGACACCGAGTACCAGACCAGAATGCCTAGGTCCTAGCTGCAGACTGGGGCGCGGATGGGTTCTTACAAGGCATCGGGCCTTGAGGGGAGCTGAGGGAGTGAGTAAGAACAGGCAGCCACTAGGCAACGTTCTCCTCTCCCGGCCTTGACAGGAGTTTCTGACACGTACCGTACTCAGCGACTGGGAGTGCAAATGGAAAACATTCCACTGGGAGGCAGGGAGGGCACCTGTCTCTTTGCAAGTTGGGGAAAATGAAAACTCTTGCTGAGAGACTGAAGAAATCGTCACCGCCCCTTGAGCACTGGCTTTGTCTGCTCCAAACAAAACTAGTTCACTGTAGGATCAGTTAAGAGCTCAAAAAAAAAAAAAAAAAAGACTGTGAGCTCATTTGAATCACCTCAAGAGAATGACCGGGAATCAAATGTCGTCCTAGGAAATGTGCCGCCCATCTGAGGTCACCTGGGACACAGGGAGGCTGGGCTGGGGAGTGGACGGCACAGGCCTGTCCCATCGAGGGAGGCAGGAATTCTAGGGTCCATCGACCTTCGTATTTTAATTGTAGCCTTGGTTTTTCAGCCCTGGGAAACTAGTAAGTAATTACATAACCCACATTTCTCCCAGGTCTGCCGGGGACAGAGACAGGCTCAGGATGGCTTTTCCGAACTCCTGGCTCGCAGGCCTCCCTGCACACAGCTGCTGCCTGCTTTCTGTCCCTTCAACCCAGGTGGACAGCACTGTTTCTTTTGTTTGTTTGTCTGTTTCTTTTGTTTTTCAAAGATTTTATTTATTTATTTGACAGAGATCACAAGCAGGCAGAGAGGCAGGCAGAGAGAGGGGGGGAAGCAGGCTCCCTGCTGAGCAGAGAGCCCGATGTGGGGCTTGATTCCAGGACCCTGGGATCATGACCTGAGCTGAAGGCAGAGGCTTTAACCCACTGAGCCACCCAGGCGCCCCAACAGCACTGTTCCTAAATGGAAAGCAGTGCAAATGGAGTTCTCTAAAGAAAGTGTCATCCCGGAATCGCTCTGTGAACCTCCCGGGAACAGAAAGCATGCACGGGGGTGGGGGTGGAAAGGCAGCTCCAGTGACTGTTAAAGCTGGAACATTTCAGGGAAGGCCAAAAGACACCCAACTTGCGGGTCCTGAAAAGTTGCCACAAGCAAACGGAATGCCACAGATACACACGTTTGCCGACCGGGCCCCGTCCTCTGGAGGTGAGAACACACTTGGTTCTTGCCAACGGTGACCTTGGCTCTGTGGCTGGCCTAATTTCTAGAGGCAGGCCCTCTCTACCCAGTGGTCAAGGAGGTTCCCCAGCCCCAAGGATTAGATCTTACAGGAGCCTGGCTGTGAAGTCTTATTTACTCAGACACAAAATTATGACACTGAAGCATGTCAGGGAACCGCAGGGATTTTCCTTAAATAAGCAAAACACACATTAAACTGGTAATAATTAAAAGAGCGTGCCCTGAAGAATGTGCAATGGGTTGCATTTTCTCCCTGATTTAAGAAAGGCAAATATCCGCTGCGAATGAGAAAGCTACCGTAACATCTTTCTCATCCCCCAAATGTTTGACAGGCACTATTTTCAGATATGGTGGGGGGGGGGGGTGGCGTCTTCCAATGAGGGGATTTTCTCTCCTCACCACTTCACTGTCTTCAGGAACACTGGGGAGCTGACTTGAAGTTAAGGAGACCCAAGAGAGATCTGAGCTCTCACCAGCTCATTTTCTGGAAAAGTCACCTGTGTTGGTGGTGTTACAATGTGGCAGCTTGCCCCTCTCCTCACCACACAGCCCTGCCCAAAATTTGATTCTGGGCCACTTACTTCAGCTTTCCTGTGTGAAAGTCTGGCCAGCACAGCTCAGCTGCGAATGCGGGGGAGGCCGGGAGCCCCTCTGTGCCCGCCTGCACCTTTCCTCATCCCCCTCGATCCGCACACCTGAGCGTGACACGCTTCCCGAGGCTTCTGGGGAGGGCAGCATGGAATCTGCTTTTTACTACAACACAGCACAGACAGCATGGGGCAGAATTACTCTCATTATTATTATTATTATTACTAATATAATTCCGATCACTGATAATTACAATGATTGGTAAGAATTGATGGACGGATTCCTGAACCTGTTGAAAGAAAAATCTGATTTCTGAAGAACGGCAGGGGTTAAAAGGGACTCGGGCCAGGACATCAAGGACCAAGATGCGCAATCCAGTCAGGGCTGACACTATCCCTTCCTGAGAAATCATGTCTCCACCCCTATTTAATTCATGAATAAGTTATGCACGAGGGAGGAATTTCATGTAAGTCTCCCATGCAGGGCTTGGAGCTGGCTGGTCCTTTTCTAACTGCGCAGGCGCTGGCTCAGTGCCCTTCCACGTGAGTCCTCCAAGTCACCCCAGAGAGGGGGACTGTCATCATGTCTTACAGAAGAGGAAACTATGTCCCAAGGAGAATGAGGTATTTGACGAAACTCACACAGCTAAAGAAGGTGCCACAGAGCTGGAGATCCAGGTTCTTTCACTTCAACTCAGCGCACTTCGTGTCGAGTAAGCGGCTAGTCAGCGCTGGGCTCTGTGGGTTTGTGGGTCAAAGAAGCGGATAACAGCAGCTCTGCCCTCGTGGCATTGACAGTCTGGCTGGAGAGACGTTTAACGGGCAAACAAATACCCTTGCAAGGTAAGAAAGATCCTACAACTGAAGACCCAGAACAAGAGCTTTCCAGGCAGAGGGAACAGCTTGTGCAAAGACCCTGAGGGAGCAAGAACGTTGGTTTGACAGAGTAAGCAGTGGCCAGGGAGGCCAGGGCCAAGGAAGCCATGGGACAGTGCACTGGAGAGCGGGCGGGGGTGGGGCGGGCAGAGCACAGAAAGGCAGCTCTTGGAAAGTTCCTTTTAACGGTGAATAAGCAGACTTCAGAGGTTCACGACCCTAACGTGACCAAAAAAGGCTAAAACCCGATTTTTGTGTAGAAGGGTCCTAGAGTCACACCTGCCACACAGATCATTTCTCTGTGGTGACCAGGCACACTCATGCAAAGACCTATGACCTTGGCAGCAACTGGGGTCTGCAAAATACCATGAACAGCTCGCCTGGGGGTCAGGCTCTGTCCCATCTGTCACACTGCTGAAGTGAGTTAGTTCCAGTGAGTTCGTCCCTTAATCAGGGAAGAGGATCCACTAATTCTAGGATTTCCAAAAAGAAGCAGACGGTCTGCCCACCCACCAGGAGCTGATCCTAGAGGTGACACAGACACACGGATGCACCCTGAAGGTGTGACAGCGGAGGAACGGATGCGGAGAGGGCCCTGGGCACTGCCCGAGGCCGGGACACTTGAGCTCTTTAGGTCTTGTTTTGTTCCAAGAAGAAATAAGATTTCACCGGGCAGATACTGGAAAAACATTCTAGATGGAGGGCAGAGCATGGACCCAGGCAGAGGGCTCTGAAAATGGAAGGCCTGGCCAAGGACGGTTGAGCAAGAAGACCCAGAGAGGGCTGGCAGGAGAAACTGAGGCGATCTTGGACGTCGTGCCACAGGTGCCGAGAACTGTCGAAGATGTTCAGCCGAGGAGTGACCTGATCGTATTTGGGCTTTGAAAGAGGACAGTGGACAGCCACCTTCAAAGCAGCGTTGTTCAGAGCAGCCAGAATGCGGAAGCCACCCAAGTATCAAGAGATGGATACACGGATGACCCAAACGTGGTGAATGCGTACAATGGACTATTTAGCCCTAAAAAGGAAGAGAATCCCAACACCTGCTCCGACACGGATGAACCCTGAGGACATCGTGCAACGTGACAAGAGCCAGGCACAGAAGGACAATACTGCAGGATTCCACTCACACGAGGTGCCCAGAGGAGTGAAAAATCCTACAGGCAGAAAGTAGAACAGTGTTGCCAGGAGCGGGTGGGGAGGGAAGCACCGGGGGCTGTGGTTTCGCGGGGACAAGCTCTGTGGGAGCTCTGTGGACGGACGGTGGCAATGGCTGCCCAACAGTGTGGCTGGGCTCTGGCCACTAGCTGCACCCTTAACACGGTCAAGATGGCCTGTTTTAGGTTATGTGTATTTCATCACAATTCAAAATAGCTTGAGACAGACAGACAGAAGGGGGGAACGGGTCGAAGGAGGCTGCCAGAGGACTGGGGAGGCTGCCACAGAGCTCTGCTCACAGGGAGACCAGTTGGGGGCAGGAAGGGACGGATTTCAGCAGCATTTGCAGAGACAGTGTGGGTGTGAGGCCATAGGTGGGGGTTCTGCAGTAAGACGATGCCCAGATGCCAGTCCCAGGCTAGTTTTAAAGGTTGCCTCTGCACCATGTGTAAGCAAGGGATTTGTGCCCCTCTGATCGTGTGGACACACAGCCCAGATTTTGTTTGGGTTCATCCATATATAAATCAAAGAGCTCTGCCTGCTCCCCTTTGGCCTGTTCCCGAGACAGGCCCTGCTGGACCCCGCGGTGTTGGTTCCTGCAACCCCTGGAAGGGACAGAGTGGCCGGCCGGGGCCGGGAGCAGCACGGAACAGTGAAGGGCCTCCGCCAGGAGCTGATGAGGAAAGGGTCTGCAGGAGGAAGGAAGGAGAAAGCGAGGCCTGATGTGAAGAAACACCTAATCCCCAATTGTCAAAAACAAACTGCGAAAGAAGTATCAAATTTCCTTCTCCGGAGATGTTTAAAGGCTGATGTAAGCAGAAGCCCAGGGCTTAGAAGCTCTGGTGGACCGGGGCGGGGAATGGGACGGATGTCTGGGCGGCCGCAGAGGTCTCCACGGATTTGTGCTGTGGGTGAAATGATGGCGAGGGGAGGGCTTCGGTAGCGGAATGTGTTGGGGCAGGACAGTGCAGTAGTTTCAAGTTTTCCCTGTACTGAAGCCGTGTCAAAATCCTACTCTCTGTGCTTCCAGCCAAAGGTTATAAACACGGGGTAGCGCTTTCTGTGGAGAGATCAACGATCCTTATTCCTATGGTCAATCTGTAAACATCATATTATGATTTATAATGTGGAGGGAATTCATGCTATTCCCAGTGTGAGCATGAAAAGTCACATAATACTGTACCGCATTAGCAAGATCCTTCATCTCGCTAAAGCATAATACTAAAAGGAAACAGCACTACTGCTTATTTTAAAGAATTGAAAATATTACTTGAGCTACATGGGACTATTACTCAGCCGTAAAAAAGGATGAGACTGAGCCATTTGCATGGACACAGATGGACCTAGAAGGTATTACGCTAAGTCAGACTGAGAAAAGCAAATACCATATGATTTCACTCACATGTAGAATATAGAGAAACAAACAACACAGAAACAAACAAAAAGCAGAAACAGACCTATAAATACAAAGTAATGGTTGCCAGAGGGTAAGGGCTGGGGGTGGAGGAGCAACATGGGTGAAGGTGAGTGGGAGATTCGGGCCTCCAGTTATGGAACAACTACGTCACAGGAGTAAAAGTTACCACATAAGGAGCATGGGCAATGACACTAATAGTAACATATGGTGACGGAGGGTGGCTAATGGCCTAAGGTACAGCAATGTTGAAATCACATTGTTGTACGCCTGAAACTTGCATAACATTGTGTCAACGACACTCAAATAAAAAAGAAAATATTTCAAAATAGCATTTTGAGTTTCTAGGTCTATCTTTGATGGAACTGCAGGATCCTTGGGCTCCCGATTACTAAAGCCGGCCATTCCATGAGTCGATGCCACAGGAATGTCTTCTTAGTAAGAAATAAGCTCACTGGCTTCTGTTATCCACATAGCCTGGGGGTTTTCCTACACGACTTTTTTCTTCCCGATGTTACAGAAGCAAATAAGGTCTAAAGGTCTAGGTTTGGGTCCTGATTCTCTTTAAACTTGTCACATGGTCTTCTGACCACATTCCCTTGTGGACACCAGAGCCGAAGGCGGCACCCAGGTCTATAAAAGCTGCCGGACACATGATCCAATTCTGGTCACACACTTTCCCTGATCTTTCACAGCTAATAAAAATACTGGCACAACACTTTTTTCTAACAGAAGGAGATTTCAAACCACTGTTCAGATTTATTATTCTTGTCAAGTTGTGAGCGTGTGTGCATGTGTGTGTGTTCATTGAGACCCGTTGACTACCTCTCATATCACACATACATCCACACATGCTCAATTTTAATTGTGCAGAGTGGGGGGGGGGAGTACTGGACACAACATACATTTCCAACAGAGAATGTTCGTTTTTTTTAAAAGTTAAATAAAGATTGTTAAACTTTCTAGGAAGGTAGGCTGGTTGAAACTGACACGGTCATAAGCATTTGGCAAATGAAAGAGTCCCTGCAGAATTTAAACTCGGAGAATATTTCAAGCATCGGGTCAATGAAAGCATAGCAGGACAACATGCCCTTCACGGTCACACAGTTTGCAGAGAATCTGGTGCCTCAAAAGGCAGAGAGAGCAAGAATTTGCTTGGAGTTGATTTTAAACACGGGATCACCCTTGGTTTCCCAGACACCGGGTGGGGAGCTGGGCGATCACCAGCATCACAGGGCACTCGGGGGAAAGATTTAACGGAAGTGGCTCCAAGTTCGGGCAGTAATCACAGTCGGTTGATTTTATGGCCACTCCATATTATAATTCAAACAGCCAGCCCGTAAAGCCAAAGATACTCCTCTTGGTCCTTAGAAGGTGTTCTAGAGAGCAGGATACATGCCCAGGGCTGCTTGGTGTCCGCACCAAAAGTCAGAGCAGAAAGTCTGGGAATAACTTATCACCAGAAACGGGCGATCCTGGGGGACCTCGGTGGGATGGGTGTGAATGGCCGGTTCACAGCGCTTGTGTTAATGGTCGGAATTTCCCTTCACCGAACAGACAGGTCAGGATTGATGTACGACTCCTTCCTGGAGTCATCAGCACTGCATGCTCTTTTAATTCTTAAAGTCATTCAAAAAATCGGAAATCTCTTCTGGGCCCCTTACTTCATTTTTCTCCTTGTTGAAATTCTGGACCGGCTGCTGCTGTGTTTGGCCTGACCGTGCCACGGACGGGGTCCTGTGATCGCCACGGTCGTCAGTCCCGAGCGGCACACACTGTCCCCGTCACCGCTCCAACAGAAGGCGGAGGCTCTACCCTCACTCTGAAGCTGCAGAATCTGATGCCTATCATGGCCGAGGTCATAAAGCCAGTGAGCCGCAGCCCCTGTCTGAACCTGGTCTGTCTGTAAAAGATATGCCTTCAACCACTGTATTCTATTCGTCCCATGAAAGTCTGTTAACCGAAAGAAAAGAAACCAAACAAACAGAGCCACTTGAAAAGCACCATGGAAGGTCCTATCATGCTAAAAAAAGCATGTGAGCATCCCCAAAGGTAAATTACAGTGATGTCCAAGGTCACCGAAAGGCCATGGGGCAGTCCCAGCTGTGTTTACCTAAACTGCGCCAACTTCATCATTGCTTATAACTCACATTCCTCGCAGGACCCAGATACCAGCTCACACAGCTTTGCACAACACACATGCTGTCACCTATGACTCACACGTCACCCCAGAATAGAGCATATGCCCTTTTAAAAACTTCTTACAAATATCCCTCATTACCTATTCAAAAGTCAGCAGACCTGGTAGAGCAGGAAGGTTAATTTTTGATGACCATTCCATGTCTGCAAAAAACAGTTTAAAAACATCCCTCTAATAAATGTTACTTAATTATAACGCGCACACAGAGTGTATTCATACATGTTTGCAATAAGAAACAGAAAATGAGGAGCTACCAAAGAAACAGAAGTTTCTGCTCCCCAATGGGACATTTTCCTAGTTAATGAGTATGTTACTGAATTTATATGATGGATTACTTTATGGCCATATCATAATATGTGTTTAGATGATTCAGCATACAGATTTCTTTTTTTTTTAACCCACCTATCACCTCCCATTCTTTTTTCTTTTGTAAAGACGCCAGAGATCTGTCCTCTTAGCAAATTTCAAGTGTACAATACAGTATTGTTAACTATCGTTACCATGCTGCACATCAGACCACCAGACATTTTTCATTTTATAATTCAAGGTTCGTGCCCTTTGACTATCATCACCTACTCCCCCCACCCCCAGCCCCTGGCAACCATCACTCTACTATCAGTTTCTAGGAGTTCAACTTTTTTTTTTTTTTTTTTTAAGATCTGACATATAAGTGAGATACAATATTTGTCATTCTCTGCCTTATTTCACTTAGGATGGTGGCCCTCAGGGACATCCATGTTGTCAAAAATGGAAGGACTTCCTTCTTTTTTTAGAGCTGAATCATATTCCATGGTATCACGTTTTCTTTATCCGTGCATCTGTCAATGGACACAGGCTGTTTCCGTATCTTCACCGTTACAAAGAATGCTGCGATGAACACGGGAGTGCAGACATCTCTCTCAGATTCCCATTTAATTTCCTTCAGCTATAGACACAGCAGTGGAATTACTGAGTCACAGGATAGTCCTATTTTTAATTTTTTGGATTTCTATAGGGGCTGCACTGGGTTGCATTCCGACCAACAGTACAAATGGACCCTGTTTGGGGCGCCTGGGTGGCTCAGTGGGTTAAGCATCTGCCTTCGGCTCAAGTCATGATCCCAGGGTCCTGAGATCAAGTACCGCATCGGGCTCCCCCTCACCTTGATGGGGAGCCTACTTCTCTCTCACCCTCTGCCTGCCACTCCCTTGCTTGTGCTCACTCTTCTTTTTCCGACAAATAAATTAAGTCTTAAAAAAAAAAAAAAAAAGAACCAGTTTCTTCCACATCCTCCCCTATTTATCTCATCTTTCAGATAATAACCATTTTAACAGATGTGAGGTGATACCTCATCGTGGTTTTGATTTGTATTTCCCTTATGACTAGTGATGTTAAGCATCTTTTCATGTACCTGTTGATGATCTATATGCCTTGGAAAAATATCCATTTGGGTCCTTTGCCCATACTGAATTGGATTGGGGGGGGGGTTGCTACTGATTTCTGTGAGTTCCCTATATATTTTATAAATTAACCCTAGTAATGAACCTCAGCTACATCATTTTATTTCAGTTTCTTTGACCTCGGTTTTAACCTTTGGAAAACAGTAGGCTGGATCAAGTACATTTCCATTTCCATATATATATATATATGTAACAATGCGAAGTTCAATCCAGGATCCGGAGATTGTGACCTGAGCTTTGCAAAGTTAGGTACTTAACTGACTGAGCCATCCAGGAGTCCCATGCATTTTCCATTTAAAAACAATTTTTGGGGGGGGGGGCGCCTGGGTGGCTCAGTGGGTTAAGCCGCTGCCTTCGGCTCAGGTCATGATCTCAGGGTCCTGGGATCGAGTCCCGCATCAGGCTCTCTGCTCAGCAGGGAGCCTGCTTCCCTATCTCTCTCTCTCTCTCTGGCTGCCTCTCCGTCTACTTGTGATTTCTCTCTGTCAAATTAATAAATAAAATCTTTAAAAAAAAAACAATTTTTTTTTGTTTGAAAGCAAACAAAGCTTTGAAAGGTTTCTTTATAGGCATTAGATTTCCATTTTTTCTTTCTTCTTTTTTTTTTTTTAAGAAGGTTTTCTGTGTAACAATTTCTTTAGGAAGGCAAAATCCTCTAAACTGAAATCTGCAGTAACTACATGTTCCCAGGAGATGCTCCCAGAGGTGACCTTGTACACAGTGACTTAGGCAGCAATCCGGCCACATCTGCAGTGGGGACCAGGAACTCGAAAAGGCTTTCCCTGTACCTGGGAGACTCAGGGCTGACTCTCCACCTTTAGCCTCCAGGTGCTAGCAAAGCCATTTCTACTCCTTTGTGACTGCATTCTTGTAACTTTACAGTTTTGCAGGAATGGCCCTATCATATTTGCAGCTCTCATACTTTCGTGAATTACGATTATGTCTCAACTATTTGTAGAAAACAGACTGTAAATAAATATAAATGTAAGGCAGAACGTTTGTAATGTTTTATTTTACTTATCTAAACAAGGCGTTCTTTTTTAAAAAGCTGACGTATTTACAAGACAGCAATTCCTCTGTTTTTTTTCACCTTCCCACCTTTTGGAGACCCATATTAGCGATTTCTTCCTACAAAGGCAATCAGTAAAGAGTGACCTTGGAAACATTTTCAGAGAAACTGTTTTCACCTGTCCCTCCCTAAAAACATTCCTCAGGTGAATGGATCCTTTTCGTTATTTAAGAGTGTTTCTGAAACAGTGTTCCATATGGGCTGTGGGATGTGTCTTACAGATATTGTTTGAAAAAATGATCTACAGTCAAATAAATTTGAGTAATTTTGAGTTGCAACATGTTAGATGGGCCTCTTTACTGCAGGACCTTTCAAAATCTTTAATATGAAATGTACACAAAAAGTGGTCGTGTAGATACAGTGCTCTCCAGCGTAATTGACTACGGAATGCTTTTTTCCCCAAGAACATCTATTAAGACTAACATGTGTCTAAGGACTACAGCTGGGAACCACTGATTGAAGGAGCACCAAGAAAAGTGCTACCCTTGATAACGACATCCAGTGCCACGAAGGTTAACCCAGCAACTTCAGTGCCACTCTCTCAGTGGGCTCTCTGAAAAATAAGGGGTCGGATCTCCCTTCAATTACTGGAGGCAGATTCATGCCTAGATAGTACTTCCTCTTGGCCAGAACAGAATGGTCAGCAAGCAAATTAAATTCATGTTTGCCTAGATGCTTATTTTTTCTTTTTCCAGTCCTGGCCAACCTTTCAGAGAAATAAAGCCTAAAAAAATAAAAGATTCAGATCCAACTTGCAAGAGCTGGAAGCAGAGGAGACTAGGAGATACTTTAAGGTCATAACAAAACACGCAGCACGTTCTGGGAACCTCACCATGTGTACTGCCCATTGCACCATCTAGTAATGCAATGAGAACCACATACATCATTAAAAAATTTGCTAGCAGCTACCTAAAAACGACAAAAGTGAAACCGCCAAAACCAATTTTAACAAGTTATATTTCACTTAATGCAATGTCTCAAATATTTTTATTTCAAAGTGTCATTAATTCAGAAAAACATTCAATGAGATTTTTTTTAACGCCCTTCTTCTTATACTAAGTCTTCAAAATCCAGGAGGTGTCTTAAGCTGTCAGCACATGTCAGCTTGGACGAGCCACATCTCCAGGGTCCAAGAGCCACCACATGTGGCTCACGGCTGCCATATTGGATGGCAGTGATTTCGAACCATGACAACAAAAACAGCAGCAGCAGCAGCAGCAGCAGCATTAAAGGGCTGACATTCATCAAACACCTTCTATATGCCAAGTACTTTTCATTTGCTACCTCTCTGAATCCCCATGACAGCCTGTGGACTTGGGTCCCAGTGGCAGACAAAGAACTAAGGCTGTCAGAGGAGTCTCTGCTAGATCGCACCGTGATGGTACTAACTCTGGGGCTCTAGGCGCCCCTCTGAACATTGAACCTCCCTTTAGGCTACTTTTCTTCAACTTGGAATGTACCTTAGCTACCAAGCAGTCTAACCTCTCCTTTTTACTGATGGGAAAACTGGGTTCTTTTGTTGGAAAAAAAACATCACACTCAAGTTCCACAAATTAAGTTACAGACCTGGCTGTCGTCATACTAAGCTGGATTAAAATGTGTCCAATTTGTTTAAAAAATGATGTTTGGGTCTTGAGAGCTTATTAACTTATACAGAGAGGAATGCTTGTGTCGTATTTACATAGAGTAGTAACTAATACATATGATAAACTCAAACTTCCTGAAAAATCTTATTTAATGGAGCCAAACATGAGGGGATATCTCTTTCATTATTTTAAAATTATGAGTTATACTGAGGTCTTCAATGCCCTGACTCTTTGATCTTTAGATTTTTCTCAACTGGGAGTGATGTAGACTTGGGGGAATGGAAAGCTAAAGCAATTCTGGAGGCCCTTTTTAAGAATGTGGGGGGGCAGGACCAGGAGGGTCCTCTATCAGCACGTGATTCACAGAGCCACATAGACCACAGACCACAAAAACAACCTTTTCCTTTGAAATCATAGCACCTCTGTGGACCCTGAGTTTCTTATCCCATTCAATGAGAGAACTGGGCCAAGACGCCATCTAGTCCTGAACTCATTCATTCACCCAACAAATATTTATTGAGTACCAGGTGTATGCCCGGCGTTGTTATAGGATGGGACTATAAAATTCAAGAAATTGTGTTTTATGTTACTCAGGAATTACAGAGGAAAGAGCAGTGTTACTCAACTCCTGCTCACAAGCACATCTGTTTCTCACGCTGGCCTCCAATTCCAACAGGACCGATGGTCCCCTGTCCTGTGCGAATGCCACAGGAACACCCACAGGTGTGTGGCTGTGTTATGAGACTCTGGTAACTCCCTTTAGGCATGGCAAAAGGCATGGGACCTCTCAGCCCCTGGGGGATTTGGGGGTCGGGAACGACCCTGACCTGATGACCTTGACTTGGCAAGAGGCTTTCCTTCCCTCTGCTAAGCCATTAGGTGTAGTAATCTAAAACCTTAGCACAAACGGCAGACCACAGGGCAAGAACAAGCGTACGTTTACTGCTCGCTCGCTTGTATAACTCAAACTATTAAATGCATTTTCACCCTTGGGCAGAGAAAGGGTATTCGGACTGGAGCAGCTACCTTCTCTCCATGACACAGCTGGCCTCGACCGAGCTGGTTTTTCTTCTGGTTCTCAGAGAGTGGTGTGGCGAAAGGTTTCTTTACCAAATGCACTCTTACATTGCCAGAAGGGGGGGAAGAAGGGGAAAGAAAAGCGCATGTTTTATGTTAAATTTATGTTGTTTCTACAACACTGAAGGAGCCAATTTTGAACTCCCAGGGCCTCACGGATTCCTTTTCAAGCAAGTTTACGAGTGGGTATAATGAAGGCGTCTTTGCATGACTCTTGCTTTCACTTGGTAAGCTTTCAGGTCAGACAAGCTGCCACAGGTGAGGCTGGAATGCTGGCAGGAGCGAGTGGTCAGGAATGCCAAGCTCCAAGCAGGCTGCCGCGCCTCTGTGCACATGCAGAACCCAGGCAAAGGAATCATTAACTCCAAAGCCAGAGGAATAAAGACAAGTGCATTCTGTTGCATTGTCAAAGAAGACAGAGAAGTAAGAGCTGCATGTGGTTGGCTCCACCTAGCCCCGGGGTCCCAGGGCGGTGGCACAGCCAACATCTTGGGGTGGGGACCACCCTTTGTGGTGGGGGCTGTCCTACGCAATAAAGAACGTTCTGCAGCATTGCTGGCCTCTACCCGCTAGACACCAGTGACACCCCCCAGGGGGGGCAATCAAAGACTCCTCCACATTGCCAAAGTGGGGGTTGGGGATGCGGAGTAGGGTGATGGGCAAAACTGTCCCCAGCTGACATTGATGGGTCTAGACCTCCATATTCCTGAAAGGCAGTAACCTGATCTGTGACTCGAGTCCTAGGCCACATTTGAAGTCCTAACTTTGAGGGTAACACCTTGCATATAGAACACAGCCACTAAAGGGCAGTTTGAAGGATACAACTTGATTTGAAATAGGTAGAATGTACCCTCCTAGACGGGTATGTTTCACATTTCTAAAAGACGACAGTTCATCCTAATTTTTGACATTTAAATGTGTTGGTCTATTTTTTTTTTTTAAACGGCAAAAGGAAGTTTACAGACAGCCTCTGCATTCCAATAAAGGCATTTACAATGCTAAATTACACTTCCAGAGGTAAAATGAAAAATAGTCATTTGTTATAAACTTGTATGTCCAAAATCAAGACCAATATTCCTCTCCAGACTCACTATTATTATTTGTTTAAATAATTCTTCTGATTCCACCAATTTTATGTCTTTTGCTTTGAAGATTCAAAATATCACCTGGTTGATCAGTCAAAACTTCGGTTTTTAAGATTTCACTCGTTTATTTGAGACAGAGAGAGAAAGACAGCACATGAGCTGGGACGGGGAGGGCAGAGGGAGGGGAAGCAGACTGCCCAGTGAACAGGGAGCCCAACGCGGGACTCGATCCCAGAACCCTAAGATCATGACCTGAGCCGAAGGCAGATGCTTAACTGACTGAGCTACCGAGGCGCCCTGATCATTCAAAATCTTCTTAGTATCTTCCTCGTATGCTTACATAGAATAAACTGCATTAACTCTTTGTAAATGAGACTCTCACCCACATCCATGCCATGCGGAAATAAAAATTGAAAACGGGTTATCTTGCACTGAGTGTATAAAACCATATGCTACTTGGGATGCGAAGCACAGAATTAAATAAATTTTGCTTTCCCTGTTTTTGAAATTCAATTTTATTTCATTTATAACTCCTCATTTAGTACCCATGACTCTATCATCCCTATGCCAACTCTGGGCAGTTCCAGACACACAGACACCCAGGACACGATTTCTGCCTCTTGTCATTAGGAAACGGCCCCCAGCCATCTGACTTTTATAACACTCTGGTGGGGAGAAAGCTCCGTGTTCATAG